>NC_053027.1:506721412-506732105 GCF_003073215.2 Triticum urartu | reverse complement strand
GTGCGGCTATATCTCCCACGTGTCGAAGCACGACTTGGAGGCATAACCGCATTGAAAGCAATGTCGCAAGAGAGGTAATCTTCACACAACCCATGTAATACATAAGGGAAAGAGATTGCCTTACAATCGCCACTTCACACAATTACATGAATAAAGCATTACATCATCCAGATACAATCAAGGCCCGACCATAGAACCAAAATAAAAGAAGAACCCCAAAGGCGACAAAGGTCCCCGATCGACCCCAACTGGGCTCCACTACTGATCAACTAGAACGAAACAACATAATGGACAAGATCTTCATAGAGCTCCTCCTTGATCTTGGTTGCGTCATCTGCACGGACTAATCGGCACCTGCAAGCTGGTTTTGGAAGTATCTGTGAGCCACGGGGACTCAGCAATCTCGCACCCTCGCGATCAAGACTATTTAAGCTTATGGGTAAGGTAAAGGTATGAGGTGGAGCTGCAGCAAGCGACTAGCATATATGATGGCTAACATACGCAAATGCGAGCGAGAAGAGAAGGCAAAGCACGTTCGATAAAAGTATGATCAAGAAGTGATCCTAAAACAACCTACGTCAAGCATAACTCCAACACCGTGTTCACTTCGCGGACTCCGCCGGAAAGAGACCATCACGGTAACACACGCTGTTGACTCATTTTAATTAAGTTAAGGTTCAAGTTATCTACAATCGGACATTAACAAATTCCCATCTGCCCATAACCGCGGGCACGGCTTTCAAAAGTTCAAATCCCTGCAGGGGAGTCCCAACTTAGCCCATCACAAGCTCTCACGGTCAACGAAGGAATAGACATCCTCCCGAGACGTTCCGATCAGACTCGGTATCCCGGTACAACAAGACATTTCGACAGGGTAAAACTAAACCAGCAACACCGCCTGAATGTGCCGACAAATCCCGATAGGAGCTGCACATATCTCTTTCTCAGGGCACACTCAGATTGTCCTAGGTACGGGTAGGCCAGGCCAGAGTTGCCCCTGGTGGTCACCGGCAGCTGACAGGTTGGACCAACACTCAGAGGAGCACTGGCCCGGGGGGGTAAAATAATGATGACCCTTGAGTCCGCGAAACCCAAGGGAAAAAAGGCTAGGTGGCGGATGGTATAACCAATGTTGGGCATTGCTCGAAGAGATTTACTTAAGGCGAACTGTCAAGGGGTTCCCATTATAGCCCAACCGCGTAAGGAACGCAAAATCCGGGAACATAACACTGATATGACGGAAACTAGGGCGGCAAGAGTGGAACAAAACACCAGGCATAAGGCCGAGCCTTCCACCCTTTACCAAGTATATAGATGCATTAATTAAATAAGATATATAGTGATATCCCAACAAGTAAACATGTTCCAACAAGGAACAACATCTCCATGTTCCAACAAGGAACAAACTTCAATCTTCACCTGCAACTAACTACGCTATAAGAGGGGCTGAGCAAAGGGGTAACATAGCCAATCAACGGTTTGCTAGGACAAGGTGGGTTAGAGGCTTGGTTCAACAATTTAGGAGGCATGATAAGCAAGTGGTAGGTATCGCAGCATAGGCATAGCAAAAGAGTGAGCATCTAGCAAAGCAAAGATAGTAGTGATTTCAAGGGTATGATCATCTTGCCTGAAATCCCGCAAGGAAGAAGAACGAGTCCATGAAGAAGACGAACGGACGTAGACGAACGGTTCCTCACAAGCACGACGTTACCGGATCCAACCCGAAGAAGCAAACACCGGAAAGAAGCACACAATCATGGTAAACAACCAACACATAATCATGGCAATGATGCACAATCAAGTATGGTGCAGTCCGGTTTAAATATGCATGGCATGGCAAAGTGCACAAACAATCCTACAAATTAAGTGGAGCTCAATATGCAACTCCGTTGCATATTGATGAAACACCACATTCAAGTTATTTAGTTCTCTATCGGTTAGGTACTCAACAATATTAAATGTTGTTAACATGGCAAGAGGGGAAGCATAAGAAACTAAACATTAGGTAAGTTTCATGAGGCCGGAAACAACGAACAACATTCCGGAAACTCCTCATGAGCATATTATAGATTTGGTGCGGTCTGCCCTAAAAATAATTTTAGAGTTTGTTTAACATGCAAATAAAGGTCACCATGTTAAACTAGGCATTTTTCTACCCCATTTACATATAAAGTTTGTTAGATTTGGAGCTACGGTTGAATAGTTATGATTTAAATCATTTTAACATAGCATAGGAGCAAATTTAACCAAACAACATTTTAAACATTTTAAACATGGATGAAAATGACATATTATGAAACTAGATGCAATTCTAAGCTTTTTTCATATTAAGTTTATTTTAATCTGATGCATGGTTAATTAGTTAGGATATGCGTGAAGTGCAAGGGTGTTTCTGCAAAACTGGCAGTCTCTGGAAAAATCGCTAAATTCGTCCCGATGCAAAAAATACTATATGGGCCGAAACTTGCTGGGCCAACAATGCAGTGGGCACTGGGGGTGTGCTGCTCACCCATGGGCCTCTTGGGCCGGCGGATCTGGGATGGGGCGCTGGAACTGGGCCGGGGAAGCAGGCCAGCTGCAGCAAGCCCGACGGGGGATGAACTGGGCCTCTCCAGATCGAGGCGAGGCGCAGGCAGATCGAGCAGCTAGACGCGGCCGATGCAGAGGGTCAACGCGGGACATGCCTGGTTCGTCCTCGACTCGTTCCTGTAGCAGGGACCGAGCAGGAGCTCGATGCGGATGACAGCGGCAGAGAGCTCGCCGGATCCACCTGATCCGGGCGAGGCAGAGGCAGGGGACGCCGGAAACGGGCAGGACGACTGCGGCGGCCCCCCGATCCGGCGGCCATGGGGGAACCTTGAACATGGCGGGAGAGAGAGGTTAGAGGGAGGAGGAGAAAGAGACGGTCAGGGAAAAGGAGCAGGAGCTGCGGAGTACTGGCCTGGTCGGCTTGTCCGACGACGGCGCTGGACGGCGATGATGTGAGGAGGAGGAGGAGGTTCGGCCGGCGCGGGGATGCCCCAGATCGAGCGGGAGAAGCTCGGGAGCGGCGTATGGGCAACGGTGGGGAGATCCATGCCTGGGCGGGCCCCGGATGGGCTTCACGGGCCACGGCGGCTGATGGTGGAGGAGGCGCCAAGTGGCGGTGGGGGAGAGGGTGGATGCAGAAATTGAGGAGTGGGAGTAGGTGGCCGGCGGCTGAGAGGTTAGGGGAGGGTCTAGGGGTAGGTTTAGACTAGGGTTTGATCTGATTTAGAAGGCGGTGGACTATATATAGGTAAAAACGATTTAGGTTGGACCCTCCGATCGAAATCGGGCGGTCGAGAAAAATAGGCTAGGGAGTCCAAATAATAAAACGGAGATGTTTTATAGATGTTTGGAGATGATCCGGACACAATGGTAGCGACAGCCCGGGTCGGGTCCGGGACAATTTCGGACACGCACGTGAGGGGTTCGATGCATTGTGCAGAGAGGGTTTCGGACTGTGCGGTCGCATCGAACAACTCCAGAAGCGAAGAGGGGAAGGAGGATGGAGTAGGTGGTCTATGGCGAGACTGCGAGGGGGAGAAGAGAGAGAGAGGGCCCGGCATCTGTTTCCGGAGACCGAAAACGTCCGATGTTAGACCGGCTATACTGCCGCTATAGTTTATCGGTTGGGCTATCAAACGAACTCCGAATGCGATGAAACTTAACAGGCGGTCTATCTACACTATAATAAGACCACACGTCAAATCTCATCCCATTCCAAGAACATTTTTCGGCCACTTATAAAATAATATTTCGGACGTGCCACGGGCGCGTGCAAGTGTGTCTGGGCTCAGAACGGACAACGGAGGAATTGGGAAACCCGGACAGATGCAAGTTTTGAAAACGTGATGATGCAATGCACATGATGACATGACAAGATGCAACACGCAAGCAAATGACATGGCAACGACGGCGAATAACTGGAGGACACCTGGCACATCAGTCTCGGGGCGTTACAACACTCAACCACTATGAGAGGATCTCGTCCCGAGATCTAGAATGGCACCGGAGGGACAACGAAAGAGAAAGAGGAGAGGTAAAACTAAGTTGCTTCTTTGACAAACGAGTGAAACCAAATAACCTTGAGAGGTTGAACTAATTGAAAGAAATGAAACAACGGAGAAGTACAAAGTTCAAAACACTCCGTTAAGAAAGAGGAACAACGAACCTTGCGAAAGCCTTGAGGTTGAAGGGAAGATATATATTGAAAACGCTCCGGTTAAGGAAGGGGATCAAGGAGGACCAAATTCAGGCAGCACTCCGATTGAAAGAAAGAGATTGAAAAAAGAACATGGTAAGATGAGAAGATACTTGATGAAATCACAACATACAACCTCCGGAAGAAAGAAATAGACGATAGATAAATGAAAAGAAGGAATTGAGAAGAAAATGAGAACTTCTGCCACAAATGATCTTGGAAGGCATCCTTCCAAGAAGGTTAAAACGGAGTTGTTGGGAAAGACCAACGACAAAACGAATAAGTTTGTAGTGGGCTTATGGAAAAACATCTCAAAACTATGAGGTGAAATTTTGCCACTAACGGAAACGATAAATTGGATTGATATGAACAAGGAGACGAGAAGATTATTTCACCGGGAGGATAAACGAAGAACTTGGGTCATTTATGAGCATCATAATAGCAACAAACCTTAGGGGAAAGCTTTAGGTGAAATATAACCCAAGATAACTCCAACGAAGAGGTTGATGGATTTAAAATATCTCATTCTTAACAACATGTGAATCAGGAAACATGAACTCAGATTATCAAGAATGACATAATACCACCTCCAATGATACGAAAGAAAGAATTGCACTCTGAATTACAATATGAAGAAAAGCTTGAGCTTCTTAGGAAAGAATCTTGATGAAAAAGTTGGAGAAGGAATTAAATCTTGATGAACCATTATGTAGAACCTCCATGAAGAACTCCGTTAAACAAAAGAATGATCAAACGGAAAGAAAGGGTAGTTGAAAACACAAGGTGGAGCCTTGTAAAGATTTAGATAGATCTCCGTGATTACATAGTTGAAAGAGGTTGGAACCCCGGGAAAAAGATAAAATGAAACAAATGAAACCGAGAATTTGAAGGGCCTCTGGAATAAAGAATTATTCATTAGGATGAAACAAGAATAAGAATTATGTTATGCGTATCCTTCAACAATTTAATTGCTGACAAGCAACGGATTTGGCATACTACTTATCCTCGTATCAAGGATTAAGAGAGATATAACGTAAACTTGAGAAGGTCTTCAACGACCGACCGATAGAATTGAAACCATGAATGAATTGATACGGAAGAGAAATCTTGAACGAATCACCGTAAGAATTGAAAAAGAACGATTAAAACATGAAGAAACACCGGGAAGAATTAGCAATTAAACGAAGATGCTTGAGAGAATTTAGATGCAAGTGAACGAAAAATCGCGAGTTGAATAGAGGATATTTGAATGATGCACCGGCAAGATAGGAGAATGATAACTGACAGCTAAGAATGAATAAACCTGAATTGATGGACTCTGGATAAACAAACTGAAAAGGCTCCTGAATTGCTCCGAATAGGAGAAAAGAAATCTCACAGTCGAAAACAATTATGAGAGGTGTTGGGGAAACGTAGCATAAATTCAAAATTTTCCTACGTGTCACCAAGAACTATCTAGGAGTCATCTAGCAACGAGGGAGGAGTGGATCTACATACCCTTGTAGATCGCGCGCGGAAGCGTTCAAGAGAACGGGGTTGATGGAGTCGTACTCGTCGTGATCCAAATCACCGATGATCCTAGCGCCGAACGGACGGCACCTTCGCGTTCAACACACGTACGGAGCAGCGACGTCTCCTCCTTCTTGATCCAGCAAGGGGGGAGGAGAGGTTGATGGAGATCCAACAACACGACGGCGTGGTGGTGGAAGTAGCGGGATTCCAACAGGGCTTCGCCAAGCGCTGTGGGAGGAGGGAGATGTGTCATGGGAGGGAGAGGGAGGCGCCAGGCCTTAGATATGGTTGCTCCTCCTTTTCCCCACTATATATAGGGCCAAGGGAGAGGGGGGAGGCGCAGCCCTTGCCCCTTCCTCCAGGAAGGGTGCGGCCAAGGGGGAGTCCCTCCTCCCCAAGGCACCTCGGAGGTGCCTTCCCCCTTTAGGACTCTTCCTCTCCCTTGATTCTTGGCGCATGGGCCTCTTGGGGCTGGTGCCCTTGGACCATATAGGCCAAGGCGCACCAGCTACAGGTGGCCCCACCCGGTGGACCCCCGGGACCCTTCCGGTGGTCCCGGTACAATACCGATGACCCCGAAACTTGTCCCGATGGCCGAAATAGCACTTCCTATATATAATTCTTTACCTCCGGACCATTCCGGAACTCCTCGTGACGTCCGGGATCTCATCCGGGACTCCGAACAACTTTCAGGTTACCGCATACTAATATCTCTATAACCCTAGCGTCACCGAACCTTAAGTGTGTAGACCCTACGGGTTCGGGAGACATGTAGACATGACCGAGATGACTCTCCGGTCAATGACCAACAGCGGGATCTGGATACCCATGTTGGTTCCCACATGCTTCACGATGATCTCATCGGATGAACCACGATGTCAAGGACTTAATCAATCCCGTATACAATTCCCTTTGTCTATCGGTACGACACTTGCCCGAGATTCGATCGTCGGTCTCCCGATACCTTGTTCAATCTCGTTACCGGCAAGTCTCTTTACTCGTTCCGTAACACATCATCCCGTGATCAACTCCTTGATCACATTGTGCACATTATGATGATGTCCTACCGAGTGGGCCCAGAGATACCTCTCCGTCACACGGAGTGACAAATCCCAGTCTCGATTCGTGCCAACCCAACAGACACTTTCGGAGATACCTGTAGTGTACCTTTATAGCCACCCAGTTACGTTGTGATGTTTGGCACACCCAAAGTATTCCTACGGTATCCGGGAGTTGCACAATCTCATGGTCTAAGGAAATGATACTTGACATTAGAAAAGCTTTAGCATACGAACTACATGATCTTGTGCTAGGCTTAGGATTGGGTCTTGTCCATCACATCATTCTCCTAATGATGTGATCCCGTTATCAATGACATCCAATGTCCATGGTCAGGAAACCGTAACCATCTATTGATCAACGAGCTAGTCAACTAGAGGCTTACTAGGGACATGGTGTTGTCTATGTATCCACACATGTATCTGAGTTTCCTATCAATACAATTCTAGCATGGATAATAAACGATTATCATGAACAAAGGAAATATAATAATCAATTTATTATTGCCTCTAGGGCATATTTCCAACAGTCTCCCACTTGCACTAGAGTCAATAATCTAGTTCACATCGTCATGTGATTAACACTCACAGGTCACATCGCCATGTGACCAACATCCAAAGAGTTTACTAGATGTCAAAACTAGTTCACATCATCATGTGATTAAGACTCAATGAGTTCTGGGTTTGATCATGTTTTGCTTGTGAGAGAGGTTTTAGTCAACGGGTCTGCAACATTCAGATCCGTATGTACTTCGCAAATTTCTATGTCATCTTGTAGATGCAACTACTACGCTACATTTGGAGCTATTCCAAACAACTGTTCTACTATACGAATCCAGTTTACTATTCAGAATAATCTGGATTAGTGTCAAAGTTTGCATCGGTGTAACCCTTTACGACGAACTCTTTTACCACCTCCATAATCGAGAAAATTCCTTAGTCCACTAGTTACTAAGGATAACTTTGACCGCTGTCCTGTGATCCATTCTTGGATCACTCTTGTACCCCTTGACTGACTCATGGCAAGGCACACTTCAGGTGCGGTACACAGCATAGCATACTGTAGAGAGCCTAAAAAAGCATAGGGGACGACCTTCGTCCTTCCTCTTTCTTCTGCCGTGGTCGAGCTTTAAGTCTTAACTTCATACCTTACAACTCAGGCAAGAACTCCTTCTTTGACTAATCCATCTTGAACACCTTCAAGATCATGTCAAGGTATGTGCTCATTTGAAAGTACCATTAAGCGTTTTGATCTATCCTTATAGATCTTGATGCTCAATGTTCAAGTAGCTTAATCCAGGCTTTCCATTGAAAAACACTTTCCAAATAACCCTATATGCTTTCCAGAAATTCTACGTCATTTCTGATCAACAATATGTCAACATATATTTATCAGAAATTCTATAGTGCTCCCACTCACTTCTTTGGAAATACAAGTTTCTCATAAACTTTGTATAAACCCAAAATCTTTGATCATCATCAAAGCATACATTCCAACTCCGAGATGCTTACTCCAGTCCCTAGAAGGATTGCTGGAGCTTTGCATACTTATTAGCATCTTTCAGGATTGACAAAACCTTCCGGTTTGTATCACATACAACCTTTCCTCAAAAAAACGTCGAGGAAACAATGTTTTGACATCCTATCTGCAAGATTTCATAAATAATGCAGTAATCGCTAATATAATTCCAACAGACTCTTAGCATCGCTACGAGTGAGAAAGTCTCATCGTAGTCAACTCCTTGAACTTGTCGAAAACATCTTAACGACAAGTCGAGCTTTCTTAATGGTGACATTTACCATCATTGTCCGTCTTCCTTTTAAAATCCATCTGTACTCAACAGCCTCACGACCATTAAGTAGTTCTTCCAAAGTCTACACTTTGTTTTCATATATGGATCCTCTCTCGGATTATATGGCCTCGAGCCATTTTGGAATCCAGTCCCACCATCGCTTCTCCATAGCTCGTAGGTTCATTGTTGTCTAGCAACAAGACTTCCAAGACAGGATTATGTACCACTCTAAAGTAGTACGCATCCTTGTCATCCCATGAGGTTTGGTAGTGACTTGATCTGAAGTTTCATGATCACTATCATAAGCTTCCACTTCAATTGGTGTAGGTGCCAACAGGAACAACTCCCTGTCCCAACACACGAGTTGAAGAGACGGTTCAATAACCTCATCAAGTCTCCACCATCCTCCCACTCAATTCTTTCGAGAGAAACTTTTCCTCGAGAAAGGACCCGATTCTAGAAACAATCCCTTATTGCTTTCGGATCTGAGACAGGAGGTATACCCAACTATTTGGGGTCCTATGAAGATGCATTTATCCGCTTTGGGTTCGAGCTTATCAGCCTGAAACTTTTTCACATAAGCGTCGCAGCCCCAAACTTTTAAGAAATGACAGCTTAGGTTTCTCTAAACCATAGTTCATACGGTGTCATCTCATCGGAATTACGTGGTGCCCTATTTAAAGTGAATGTGGTTGTCTCTAATGCCTAACCCATAAACTATCATGGTAATTCGATAAGAGACATCATGGTATGCATCATATCCAATAGGGTGCAGTTATGATGTTCGGACACACCATCACACTATGGTGTTCCAGGCTGTATTAGTTGTGAAACAATTTCCACAATGTCTTAATTCTGTGCCAAACTCGTAATTCAGATATTCATCTCTATGATCATATCATAGATCTTTTATCCTCTTGTCACACGATCTTTCAACTTCACCCTGAAATTACTTGAACCTTTCAATAATTCAGACTCGTGATTCATCAAGTAAATATACTCAACATCTACTCAAATCATCTGTGAAGTAAGAACATAACGATATCCACTACATGCCTCAGCACTCATTGGACTGCACACATCAAAATGTATTACTTCCAACAAGTTGCTTTCTAGTTCCATTTTACTGAAAACGAGGCTTTCAGTCATCTTGCCCATGTGGTATGATTTGCATGTCTCAAGTGATTCAAAATCAAGTGAGTCCAAACGATCCATTTGCATGGAGTTTCTTCATGCATATACACCAATAGACATGGTTCGCATGTCTCAAACTTTTCAAAAACGAGTGAGCCCAAAGATCCATCAACATGGAGCTTCTTCATGCGTTTTATACCGATATGACTTACGTGGCAGTGCCACAAGTAGGTGGTACTATCATTACTATCTTATATCTTTTGGCATGAACATGTGTATCACTACGATCGAGATTCAATAAACCATTCATTTTAGGCGTAAGACCATTGAAGGTATTATTCAAATAAACAGAGCAACCATTATTCTCCTTAAATGAATAACCGTATCGCGATAGACATAATCCAATCATGTCTATGCTCAACGCAAACACCAAATAACAATTATTTAGGTTTTAATACCAATCTCAATGGTAGAGGAGCATGCGATGCTTGATCATATCAACCTTGGAAACACTTCCAACACATATCGTCAGCTCAACTTCAGCTAGTCTCCGTTTATTCCGTAGCTTTTATTTTGAGTTACTAACACTTAGCAACCGAACCGGTATCTAATACCCTGGTGCTACTAGGAGTACTAGTAAAGTACACATCAACACAATGTATATCCAATATACTTCTATTGACTTTGCCAGCCTTCTCATCTACCAAGTATCTAGGGTAATTCTGCTCCAGTGGCTGTTCCCCTTATTACAGAAGCACTTAGTCTCGGGTTTGGGTCAACCTTGGGTTTCTTCACTAGAGCAGCAGCTGAATTGCCGTTTCATGAAGTATCCCTTTGTTCCCTTGCCCTTCTTGAAACTAGTGGTTTCACCAACCATCAACAATTGATGCTCCTTCTTGATTTCTACTTTCGCGGTGTCAAACATCGCGAATATCTCAAGGATCATCATATATGTCCCTGATATATCATAG
>NC_053027.1:506516204-506720412 GCF_003073215.2 Triticum urartu | reverse complement strand
ATTGTTCATTAGTTCATCATAGAATGTATAAAATATTATCACATATACGTGATGATACTTAACTACTAGGTACAACACATAAAATTGAAAACGAACAATACTAAAACTAATAATCCCTCCTGATGCGTGGCTTCTTCCCAGCGCGGAGGCAGTACTTCGCCTCCTCCGCCTCGCAGCGCATGACGTACCGATCTGCCTCTTGCTGGCAGACGAGCGCGGACGATCTTGCCATTTCGTTGGGCGCCCACCGGAGTTCCTCGTCGGTGGCACGCTGGAGCTTATCGGCCCACCTCCACGCAACGATGAGGCGCTTAGTGCCTTTGACCTTCCTCGCGAAGTACCTGTCTTTGTACACCTCCTCTGCATGACGATGTGCCCGTCCCCAAAGCTCCACCTTCTCCTTCTCCTAGGCGGCATCACGAGCTTCACAGGCCGCCTGGTACTTGGCTTCCTCCTCCGCCATCTCCTTCTTGAACGCCACTTGCCTGGCTTTCTCAGCTGGCGGCAGTGACTTCCATAGACAAAGATTGTACTGGCCCCAAAACCAATCCAAAGTTGGGGGGTCCGGCGCAACCTCGTCCAGCGGCGCGTAGGAGTCCTCCTCGTCGCTGCTCTTCGACTGAGCATCCTCGGGGGGCGGCGACTCCTCGTCGGTGCGTGGGCAGATCGGCGATGCCATGGCAGAGCTTTGAGAGAGAGAGAAGGCGAGCGAGGGGAGGATGTAGATGAGAATGTAGGCGGGATGACGTGAGCAAGGTAGTATTTATTGGCGGCCAAAATCTATATCGACGAGAACAATACATACGCCGGTCGCCGGAATTTACGAGTACTGTAGTTTGAATTACACACGGTTCCCGCATTAGAATCCGTGAGTGAACATAATAGCTAACGGTTTCCAGTATAGAACCATGTCTGAATAATAACCCCCGCCATTCACCTTCCAAACCTCGAGCTGTGAAATAGAGTGCCAATCGTGTGGGGGCTGGTTGTCTTTCCAGATCTTTACATTTTGTTTTTTGAACACTAGATATTTACATTGTCTGAAGATTTTTTAACTCGCACAGAAGTACACAAACATATAATTTTTCAAACCGTTATGGTTAGCCGTTGCATCTAGATGTAGTTCAAATTTCAATTACGGTCATTATATGGCTAGAAAATCATTCAAATGTATTTAAAGGTCAAATGACCCCTGAAATTTTCGAAATTTTCACATGACAGTTGTATTAGTGCATGTTAAACATAGAAAAAAATTGAAGGCCGTAAGGGGAAGCTATCTCCGGTTCGTCATCAAACATGCACTGTTCCCTCTCGGAACCACTAGCCTTCTAGTGACTTGCTCCAGTTTGTGAGGGGTGTGTGTCCAAACCTTCATCAAACATGTCAATTTTTTTACCACATCATCTTGGTGGCCTGACATTACATCAAGCAAGGTTTCATGTGTTTCTGATCATTTTTTAGTTTTTTGGAATTAAAATGCCATGGCACTCCATGCATACACATGTGTCCATGTCGTGAGACCAATATGTTTGAAAATTCCTTCTAATTTACTGCACATGGAATTAACTCGCACACAGTTACACAAATATGATTTTTCAAACTGTTATGATTAGTGGTTGCATGTCGATGTAGTTCAAATTTGAATTATGGTCATTAAATGGCTAGAAAATCACATAAATGTCTTCAAAAGGTCAAATGACCCCTAAAATTTTCCAATTTTTCACACGATAGCTATATTAGTGCACGTTACATGTAGAAACTTTTTGAAGGCCGTAAGAGGAAGCTATCTCCCGTTCGTCATCAAACATGCATTGTTCCCTCTTGGAACCACGAGCCTTCTAGTAAGTTGCTCCGGTTTGTGAGGGGTGTGTGTCCAAACTTTTGTCAAATAGGCCAATTTTTTTTACCACGTCATCTTGGTGGCGTGACATTACATCAACCAAGGTTTCATGTGTTTCTGATATTTTTTTAATTTTTTGGAATTTAAATGCCATGGCACTCCATGCTTAATTGTGTCATAGCCGTTAGACCAATATTATATGATTTTTCAGAACGTTTTGGTTAGGTGTTGCATGTAGCTGTAGTTCAAATTTGAATTACGATCATTAAATGGTTAGAAAATCACTTAAATGTCTTTAAAAGGTCAAACGACCCCTAGAATTTTCCAAAATTTCACATTACAGTTGTAGTAGTGCACGTTAGAAGTAGAAATAATTTGAATGCCGTAAGAGGAAGCTATCTCCCATTCGTCATCAAACATGCATTGTTCCCTCTCGGAACCACGAACCTTCTAGCGAGTAGCTTCGGTTTGTGAGGGGTGTGTGTCCAAACTTTCTTCAAACATGCCAATTTCTTTACCACATCATCTTGGTGGCATGACATTAAATCAAACAAGGTTTCATGTTTTTCTGATCATTTTTTAATTATTGGAATTAAAATGCCATGGCATGCACTCCATGCATCTTCCCATGCCTTGACACCAATATGTTTGAAAATTCCTTCGAATTTACTGCACATGGAATTAACTCGCATACAAGTACACAAAAATATGATTTTTCAAACTGTTATTGTTAGGCGTTGCATGTCGATGTAGTTCAACTTTGAATTACGGTCATTAAATGATAACAAAATCACTTAAATGTCTTTAAAAGGTCAAATGACCCCTGAAATTTACCAAATTTTCACAACACAGTTGTATTAGTGCACGTTAAACGTAGGAAAAAATGTGAAGGCCATAAGAGGAAGCTATCTCCCGTTCATCCTCAAACATGCATTGTTCCCTTTCGGAACCACGAACCTTCTAGAGAGTTGTTCCAGTTTGTGAGGGGTGCGTGTCTAAACGTTCGTCAAACATGCCAATTTCTTTACCACGTCATCTTGGTGGCATCACATTACATCAACCAAGGTTTCATGTGTTTCTCATCATTTTTCTATTTTTTTAAATTAAAATGCCATGTCACTCCATGCATACGTATGCATGTGTCCATGTCGTGAGACCAATATATTTGAAAATTCCTTCTAATTTACTGCACATGGAATTAACTCACACACAAGTACACATATATGATTTTTCAGAATGTTTTGGTTAGGTGTTGCATGTAGCTATAGTTCAAATTTGAATTACGGTCATTAAATGGTTAGAAAATCACTTAAATGTCTTTAAAAGGTCAAACGACCCCTAGAATTTTCCAAATTTTCACATTACGGTTGTATTAGTGCATGTTAGACGTAGAAAAAATTTGAAGGCCGTAAGAGGAAGCTATGTCCCATTCATCATCAAACATGCATTGTCCCCTCTCGGAACCACGAACCTTCTAGCGAGTTGCTCCGTTTTGTGAGGGGTGTGTGTCCAAACTTTTGTCGAACATGCCAATTTCTTTACCACATCATCTTGGTGGCATGACATTACATCAACCAAGGTTTCATGTGTTTCTGATTTTTTTGGAATTAAAATGCCATGCCACTCCATGCATACTTATTCATGCATATGTGTCCATGCCGTGATACAAACATGTTTGAAAATTCCTTCTAGTTTACTACACATGGAATTAACTCGCACACAAGTACACAAATATGATTTTTCAAACCGTTTCAGTTACGCGTTGCATGTAGATGTAGTTCAAATTTGAATTACACTCATTAAATGGCTAGAAAATAACTTAAATGTCTTTAAAAGGTCAAATGACCCCTAGAATTTTCAAAAATTTCACATTACAGTTGTAGTAGTGCATGTTAGATGTAGAAAAAAAATTGAAGGCCGTAAGAGGAAGCTATCTCCCGTTCGTTATCAAACATGCATTGTTCCCTCTCGGAACCATGAGCCTTCCAGTGAGCTGCTACGGTTTGTGAGGGGTGTGTGTCCAAACTTTGGTCAAACATGCCAATTTTTTTTACCACATCATCTTGGTGGCATGATATTACATCAACTAGGGTTTCATGTGTTTCTGATTTTTTTAGAAAAAATAGAATTAAAATGCCATGTCACTCCATGCTTAATTGTGTCATAGCCGTTAGACCAATATGTTTGAAAATTCCTTCCCGTTTACTGCACATGGAATTAAATCGCACAAAAGTACACGGAATATGAGTTTTTAAACCGTTATGGTTAGTTGTTCCATGTACATGTAGTTCAAATTTCAATTACGGTCATTAAATGGCTAGGAAATCACTTAAATGTCTTAGAAGGTCAAATGACCCCTGAAATTTTCCAAAATTTGACATGACAGTTGTATTAGTACTACAAAATTTCTCGTTCATTTAAAACACCATCCGTTGGCACTTTATTCCAAATTCATCTTTCACGGCTAATAAAAAATATCTAAAACATCACACATAATTGTTTTCTAGGAACCGTTTGTGATGAAAATATCTGGGTCTATTTAGGTCTCCCTCCTTAAGCTTCGCCGGCTAGTCTGCTCTAGCGCCGGCAACCCCCGAATCCACGAATCCCGATCCCCATTCCCGCACCCCCTTCTTGCAATGATGTCGCCATGGAAACGCTTCGTGAAGTCCCGTACGATGGCCGCGTCCCCCCGAGCGCCGCCTGCGCCGAGAGCGCGGCCGCCTACGAGAGTGCCACCGCATCCGCATTGAGCGTGGCCGCTTCCGCCGAGAGGGTCTGCGGCCAACAGGGCAGCTGCAACAGCCGAGACGGCTGCAGCTACTCTGCTGCGACGGCGGCTGCAAACGCCGAGAGCGCTCGAGCTGCCGTCCGTGCCGCTGATGTCGCCCTGGCCCGGGTCGAGGCCATCCACGCCAAGATCGAGGATGCACACGCCAAGATATTCCAGGCCACCTCGGACTCCAGCATGCAACCCATCTGAAAAGGCGGCGTGGCCATGGAGCACCTGCTTCTCATGAGGTCGCTGAGCAGGAGCTGGAGATGTAGGAGGCGGCAGAGATCGAGGAGTGCCGGGAGGAGAAGTTGCGCGTGGCCGAGGTCGAGGTAGAGAAGAGTCTGTCCGTCGAGGAATCTGCGGTGGAGTATCAACGCGAGCTCTGGCGCAGCCACTACTACGAGTACTACAACCTTGAGGGCGGCACCGAGGACGACGACGAGGACGCGGTCGACTTCACAACAGCGGCATGTCGCCAGGACAAGTCATCAACGGCTCATCTCACACTGGCGATGCATAGGCCGGCACGGCGGCGGATTTTTAATTATGCGTACTTAGGCTTTGTTTTTAATGATGGTCTTTTGTTAGAGCAATGTTTAGGTCAACTGGCTCTGTGTAATTACTAAAATTGCTCGATTCAGTAAGTGTGGTCTGTCCGCTGTACACTCTGTTGTGTGCCCAAATTAGCAAGAGATGTTAAATTATGCAATGACGTATCCGGGGAAATTTCCACCAAAATTTGAATTATCAAACTCATCCCATGCGCCTAAAGTAGAAGAATCGTTTGTGATGCACACAATCTTTCAAAGTGAATGGTCCGGCGGCATGACGCGCATTCAAAGTGAATGTGCCCATGCCTTGAGACCAAAATTTGAATTATCAAACTCATCCCATGCGCGTAAAGCTGAAGAATCGTTTGTGATGCACACAATCGTTCAAAGTGAATGGTCTGGCAGCACCGCGCGCAAAGTTTCTCTCCACATTTCCAAAATTTTGGCCTACCGCCAAAATATCTACCCCCGCCCCCTTTTCACCCTGACCACAAGTCACATTTACCTTGTTTCCTCCTTCCTTCCTTCCTTGCTAAGCTATAGCCGCTTCCTCGCTCTCGCCGTCTCGCATCCTACCGCCGGGGTTGCCATGGTCTTCTTCAAAGACATCTCCAGCGGTTCCTCCTCCGGCGACTACTCCTTCACCAGCCAGGTATGCCTCTCTTCTTTCTCTCGGGCTATGACTTGGAATGAAGGATTTTTACCTGGAGGTCGATTTGAGTCATTTCTTCCTCTTGTAGCTCCCTAAGACCATTAGTGGCAACGAATGGAGCGGGGTGGCTAAAGATCTATCTGCTCGTTGTCACCATCAATCTCCATGCGTGAAGCTAGTTGCATTTGATTCTGTGGACAGTGGGAGGACATTTCTGGCATGTGCAGAGAAGGTTAGACCCTCGTTCGTTGTTACAAATAATTTTTTAGATGTGATTCAGACACTGTCACGCAACCCATTTATACCACACCTTCAACCAAACGCATCCTAAGACAGTGTCACAGTTTGTACCTAGTATCTTAAATTTTTGCCATCTCATCAGCGGTGCCATTAGAAAATTATTTGGCACCGCTTCAGCAGTTTGTGCAGCCAACTTTGGTCCACACATCCGAGCAGCCAAGCAGTAAAATACTAAATCTTTATGGCACGAAGGAACTGGGTATCAGAGCAACTACGTGCTCCGGAGTCCGGGTCCCTAATTTTTTTTCCGCTGCATCGGCTCGCTAGTGCAGGGCACCGGTGCAAGATGTAGCAATAGTTGTCTTTACCCCAGTTTTGGCATACATAGTGGACGGCCATAGTGCTATTAGTCCTATGTTACTAAATTTGTGCATGTACACACCTATAGTGAGCAGCCAAGCAGTAAATTTGAATTTGTTATTTCTTGTACATGAGTAAGAACTTGTAGCGTCGTTGTAGTTAATTACAG
Source organism: Triticum urartu (assembly GCF_003073215.2). Lineage (NCBI taxonomy): Eukaryota > Viridiplantae > Streptophyta > Magnoliopsida > Poales > Poaceae > Triticum > Triticum urartu. The sequence continues at coordinate 506,713,824 of NC_053027.1, read as the reverse complement.
CTTCTGATGTTCCAAAATTTGGTTGTTGTCTCAGTACCAATTATTTTGTTTGCACATTGATCCTTTTGAGAAGATATGTCATAATTAACATGTTTCTTCAGTTTTTCAAAATAAGCATTGGTGATTTTCTATGTTGCTATAAACCCATTTCCCCTACAATTGTTACTGATCTAGTTTTAAATATTATAGGATGAACGGAAGTGTTCTTACTTGGTGTGGGTTGATCAAGAGTGGCCACAATCTTTGAAGATATGCGTAACGAAGCTCTGGAGCATGTATGAGGAAGAGAGGCTTAGAGAAAGTCTTGTCAATGCCGAAGCATACTTCAAGATGCGGGGTAAAAAGTTGAAGATGGAGAATGAGCTCAGATTTTTTAAATCAGACTTTGCTAAGATGGTGTTGGCAAAGGAGGAGGCACTTTCCCAGTTGGCCCATGCAAAACGGGTTCTTACTGAACTGAAAGCAGAGGTGGATAAGACAAGCCTGGATGATCTCGATTAGGGAAATGAATATATTGTTCTTATGAAGTTGACCTAGCTATATGTTGTACTGTGCTATTTTCATGGAGCTACCGTATTGTGATGTTATAATATTTTTGTGCCTGATATGAAATTGGCAAACAGCTGTTCAATATGAAATGTCAATTTGCGTAATACTGGAATTATTAATTGTGAACTAATAAACCTGCTAAATGTGTCATGGACCTTTGCAATGGTTCTAGCAGTAAAAGTGCTTGCAATGGATAGCCCAATGCCACACAGTTTTCTTCATCAAATAGTGTGTGATATAGTTGATAAAAACAAACAGTTAACCAAGGAAGACCGTGTGTGATAGTTACGCCTTTCACACACGAGCCTACACATAAAACTATGTGGGATGTACGTCCGAACGGAAACGTTTTCCCTGGAATGATTGTGTGGGATGTACATAAGAACGGAAACATATTCCTTGGATTGACTGTGTGATATACATATGAACGGAAATGATTTTCTGGGACTCATTGTGCGGGATGTACATACCTACGGAAATGATTTCTGGGATACCATGTAGGATGTACATACCTACGGAAATGATTTCTGGGATTCACCGTGTGGGATGTACATACCTACGGAAATGATTGGGTTTCGATGCCTTGCCCGATCACACACGGCCCCAGCCTGGGTCCCAGGAGGGCCTATCCCAGATGATATCTAGGTCATGTGGGAAGGACACCCCTATCGCCCACACTCACTTGGCGACGGTTCCAAATGCTGTCACGGAAAGGGGTTTTAAACCGTTTGTTTAGGACCGACGCGCACTAGTGGGGGACCGGAGGGGCGGGCGTGGTGAGGATTTCTGTGACATGGGGATGGTGAGGGTTTTCTTTTTTCTTTTTTGAATTGGGTGGTGAGGGTTTTTTGTCCTACAAAGAGTTCGGAGGCGACGGTTTGCTAGAGCCAACTGTGTGTGATGGACGTAACAGGGAAAATGGAAGTCATTGCACACGGTTCCAATTTTAGGAACCGTGTGTGATTGATGTACTACCTCTGTCCCAGTTTATTGGTTCCCTTTGTAATTTGTGACAAATTTTGACCAAAGATTTAACTAATAAATGTTTATGCATGTCACCAAAAATTATATAATTGAACACTATGTTCAAATACCCATAATTTTTGTTGACCTGCACTAACATTTTGTGAGTTAAATCTTTGGTCAAAATTTAACACAAATTACAAAGAGGACCATTAAACTAGAACAGAGGTAGATTCCATCAACTGAACTGATTGCATCCTTATCCCACATTTAGACATAAGTAAACATAGATTAAACATACTCAGACATAGATAATAAGCATACACAAGCATAGTTCAACCATAAGTACATAGTTCAACTGTCATTAAGACACTACATCGCCATATATAGTTTGATCCCACATCTCATCTCATCTGCTAGCACGATCATGAAGCTTCTCCGGGTACATGGCGTACGCGGCGTGCACCACCCTGCAAGAATACTTCTGCTTGAAGGACCCAACATCTTGTCCTCTTGCATGCGCCAGAATACTTTGATACGCGTGATGAAGCTTTTGGTTGCAAAATGGGCATCGAAAGCCGCCGTCCCACGTCCTAATACACATATTATGCATTCCCGCATAAATCTCCCTCAGGATTTTCCTCTTGTACCACCTCTGTCGTCTTATCCTCACTATCGACATCGTCAGACAGCACCTATACATATAGTAAAAAAAATGGGGCGTCAAATTTGGAATACAAACTAATCTCTAGTGAACATTTGGTAGTTGTGAAATTTTGGCATCAAATCATTGTTTACATGCTATAAAGTAGGATTAGGAATTTATGCTATTTTTAGACATATCTAGAGATTATGGTTCGATTTTTAAGCACAATCGTCTATGTACAGACCAATCTTGAAGAAAATAATGGCACAAACATATATTTAGGTCATTCAAAATCAATTGTCAAGACCTGGCTAGGAATTATTAGCACGAACACTAACCCTAGTCGGAGTATTAGTAGAAATCATTTGCACAGATGAAACAACTAACCACTTATCACTTGTACCATCCAAACAATCAATACACTACACGGATCTAACAAAACTTACTCACATTTCATGGATTGGGAGAACATAAGCATAGGATTTCTATTCCAAAAAGGGGGAGGCAGGACGCAGGAGTAACCAGAGAAATGTAACACCCCGGATGTAACTTGCCATATTTTTAACTCCGACTCTTCGCATTTTCGACTTTAAGTTATGAGATTCCCTTCATGGTTGGGTTTTTGTCTTCGTTTTGCATTTTTTTTCATGTCATGCATTTCATATCACATCATCATGTGCATCACATTTGCATACGTGTTCGTCTCATGCATCCGAGCATTTTCCTTGTTGTCCATTTTGCAATCCGACACTCCTACATGCATCGGCGCACCTCTCTTGTCTCTTTTCATGAGAAGGTGTTAAACTTTCTCGGAATGGACCGAGATTTGCCAAGTGGCCTTGGTACACCACTGGTAGACCGCCTGTCAAATTTCGTTCCATTTGGAGGCCGCTTGATGCTCCAACGATTAACCGGGTAAACGCGAAAGCCTCTTATGTGTTGCAGCCCAACACCCCTCAAAAACAGTCCAATAACCCATCTAAACCACTCCCATGTCCTCCGTTGTCAGATCACGATCGTGTGGGATAAAACCGCACCTCTTTTGGACACTCCTACCTCCTCCTACATAAAAATATACATCTTCCCGTCCAAATTCGGGTCCCGAAACCCTAAAAATTGTCCCCTCTGCCGTCAGACAGGTCCACACCCGCCGGACGCGCTGGCGCCACCGCGCCCGGCCACTCAGACATCGCCACGTGGCCTTCGCCCATCACCCGCCACCGTGGCCCAGCGAGCCCGCAGCGGGCCCGCCCGGCCCATCCGTCGGCGCCGCCCGAGCGCCCCGCGCCCTCCACCCGCACGCCCCGGCTCCACCTCCGCGCCATCGCCTGCCGCCACAGTGCCGCGCGCCTCGACCGCTAAAGCTTGCCACCAAAGCTCTGATACCACTGTAGGATCGAAAGTATGTCTAGAGGGGGTGATTAGACTACTTGACCAAATAAAAACTTAACCTTTTCCCAATTTTAGTTCTTGGCAGATTTTAGCTAATTTAGGACAAGTCAAGCAATCATCACATGATTCAAGCAAGCATGCAAAGAGTATATAGGCAGCGGAAAGTAAAGCATGCAACTTGCAACAATGTAAAGGGAAGGGTTTGGAGAATTCAAACGCTATTGGAGACACGGATGTTTTTCCCATGGTTCGGATAGGTGGTGCTATCCTACATCCACGTTGATGGAGACTTCAACCCACGAAGGGTAACAGTTGCGCGAGTCCACACAGGGCTCCACCCAAGGGTAACGGTTGCGCGAGTCCACACAGGGCTCCACCCACGAAGGGTCCACGAAGAAGCAACCACCCACAAAGGGTCCACGAAGAAGCAACCTTGTCTATCCCACCATGGCCATCGCCCACACAGGACTTGCCTCACTAGCGGTAGATCTTCACGAAGTAGGCGATCTCCTTGCCCTTACAAACTCCTTGGTTCAACTCCACAATCTTGTCGGAGGCTCCCAAGTGACACCTAGCCAATCTAGGAGACACCACTCTCCAAGAAGTAACAAATGGTGTGTAGGTAATGAACTCCTTGCTCTTGTGCTTCAAATGATAGTCTCCCCAACACTCAACTCTCTCTCATAGGATTTGGATTTGGTGGAAAGAAGGTTTGAGTGGAAAGCAACTTGGGAAGGCTAGAGATCAAGATTCATATGGTAGGAATGGAATGTCTTGGTCTCAACACATGAGTAGGTGGTTCTCTCTCAGAACATATGAGTTGGAATGGTGTGTGTGTTCTGATGGCTCTCTCTTCGAATGAGAAGAAGGTGGAGGGGTATATATAGCCTCCACACAAAATCCAACCGTTACATAGTTTTCCAATCTCGGTGGGACCGAATCAATAAACTCGGTCAGACCGAAAATGTAAACCTAGCGAACATTAGAGATTTTCGGTGGGACTGACATGCAACTCGGTAGGACCAATATGGTTAGGGTTTGGGCATAACGTAATCTCGGTGAGACCGATTACACAAACTCGGTGAGACCGAATTTGGTAATTAGCTAACCAGAGAGTTGGTCAGGCAAACTCGGTGGGACCGATTTGCTCTTTCGGTGAGACCGAGTGGAACTCGGTGAGACCAAAAAGTTACAAAGGGGAAACACTGAGTTTACATTGCAATCTCGATGGGACCAATTCGCTCTTTCGGTGGGACCGAAAAGTTACGAAAGGGAAACAGAGAGTTTGCAACCCCATCTCGGTGAGACCGAGATCCCTATCGGTAGGACCGAATTGCTAGGGTTTGGCAGTGGCTAATGACAAGTGAAACTCGGTGGCGCCGGATAGGAAGAATCGGTAGGACCGAGTTTGGCTTAGGGTTTAGGTCATATGTGGATATGGGAAAGTAGTTGAGGGTTTTGGAGCATATCACTAAGCACATGAAGCAAGAGGCTCATTAAGCAACACCTCATCCCTCCTTAATAGTATTGGCTTTTCCTAAAGACTCAATGTGATCTTGGATCACTAAAATATAAAATGAAGAGTCTTGAGCTTTTGAGCTTGAGCCAATCCTTTGTCCTTAGCATTTTGAGGGTTCCACTTTCACATCCATGCCATGCCAATCATTGAGCTTTCCTGAAATAATCATCTTGGAATAGTATTAGCTCAATGAGCTATATGTTGTTATGAATTACCAAAACCACCTAGGGATAGTTGCACTTTCACCCACCAAGCTCGCCGCCCGGCCGATCCCGCCGCACTCCGCGCCCGCGCCACCTCTCGACGCCGGCGCCAGCTCCGGTCTCTCCTCTCCGACGTTCTCCTTCCTCGACGTCGGCCGTCTCCCTCCACCCCGGAAAGTACTCTGGCGAAGCTCCGACGAACCTCGGTTCCCATGCACAAAAACCCTAGATCTGAAACTGAGGAGGTCTATTTCTTCCAAGTCCCTTTTCCCCTAATATTTTCAAGCCCTGTTCAACATGCTGTATCTCAGTGACTGTGACTCTGATGATGCATATGATATATCAAATTGTTCATCTCATTGAGCTCTTCATGCCAGTAGCATTTCCATGCATGTTCATGCTCATTATGATGCCATTTTCATTGATGCAAGAGCGCTATAAAATTTTAACTGCTGGTACTTATCAGTTTATGAGGTTTTGTCAGTTTTTGTTGCAAATGGTGTGTGCATCGTATGAGCTGGAGGTCTACATGTGTTTTGGACTACAACATGTCATCTTTACAGAGGTGCTTGTCTTGTATGTTTGTGATCTATGTGGTGACTAGCACAGGCGTGCAAAGTAGCCTTCACAATGTTGCTGTTTTCAGGGACTTAGGATTTTGCTAAGTCCTTTTCCTGCTGAATATTTTGATGCCATATAAACTTGATGCTACAGTGATATCCATGCTTGTTTTGAGATACTTCAGTAAGGATGTTTTGAACATATGGTTATCCGCTATCCATCCATGCCCCTGTTTGCAATTATGGAGTTGTCTAGCATGTCTTGTCTTGCTCTACTTTTGCTATAAAATGTTCCTGGCAGAATGTTAACATGTTAATCAATTTTGCCATGGTTGTTGCTAGTGATCCATGCATCCTATGAACTTTCTCTTGCCATGGTTAGCTTCATGAACATGTCATCTTTCTGTTGGTATGCTTTATTTATCATGTAATGCTTTGTGGTGAGTGATTTAAGCTCGCAAAGTTGCCTTCATAATTCTGTTTATGCCATGCTCTGTTTTTTTGCAGTCTGAAACCGTTAATAAAACTTGCTATGTTTACATGGGTGCCATCATATCTTCTGTGCCTTTTTGGGTCATGATAAGTAAGGTAATTTTGATCTATTCTTTTAGTAGATTCATGTTGTGCCTTTGTTTTCTATGATATGTTCCTGTAGCATATTGTTTGTTTTCTCTAAACGTTGCTTCCTGATGTTGTTTTTGACATGTTAGTAATTTCTCAAAGTCTGTGAAGCTGATATCTTTTGCAGTTTTGCCATGCTTGTTTGAACCTGTTCTTGTGTGATTTAGCCGTAGCTCAGTGTTCATGTTTTGTCAAGCATCTCCTGTACATCACTGCCATATGCTTTGTTATTATGTTGGAGTGCAGTAGCTTAGTTTCTTGTTGCATTCTAAGTGGCATCATGTTGTTGATCGCAGTTTTGAGTCATTCTTGTGATGCTTTCCATTTCCAAACCGTGCATCCGTTTCCGGTGACCTTTATATCGATTTCGACCGAAATCATCTCATCTTTACAGCGACACACTTGGTTTGCCAAGTTGATGCCTTGATCATTCTTTCCCTTCCGGAGCATGCATTTGCATTGCATATCATGTCTTGCATATCATGCCATGTTTTGCATCATGTTGCTTGTGCATTGCACCGTAGTTGATTGTTGTTACTTTGCTTGTGTTCTTGCTTTGGGTAGAGCCGGGAGACAAGTACATGACCGAGGAACCTGTTGAGTACGCTATCGAGGATCAAGCTTTCATCAACTCTGAGAACTTTGCAGGCAAGATGACCATACCCTCAAAATCACTTCTATCTTTGCTTGCTAGATGTTCACTCTATTGCCATGTAGCTCTACCTACCACTTGCTATATCATGCCTCCCATATTGCCATGTCAAGCCTCTAACCCACCTTCCTAGAAAACCATTGTTTGGCTATGTTACCGCTTTTGCTCAGCCCCTCTTATAGCGTTGCTAGTTGCAGGTGAAGTTGAAGTTTGTTCCATGTTGGAACATGGATATTGTTGGGATATCCTTATTATATCTTATTTAGTTTAATGCATCTATATACTTGCTAAAGGGTGGAAGTCTCGGCCTTATGCCTGGTGTTTTGTTCCACTCTTGCCGCCCTAGCTTCCGTCATACCGGTGTTATGTTTCTTGATTTTGCGTTACTTACGCGGTTGGGTGTTATGGGAACCCCTTGACAGTTCGCTTGGAACAAAACTCCTCCAGCAAGGCCCAACCTTGGTTTTACCATTTGCCTACCTACCACCATATACATTTCCCTTGGGTTCTGCAGACTCAAGGGTCATCTTTATTTTAAACCCCCCGGGCTAGTGCTCCTCTGAGTGTTGGTCCAAACCAGGAAACCTGCGGGGCCACCTCGGGGCAACTTGAGGGTTGGTTTTACTCGTAGCTTGACCTATCCGGTGTTCCCTGAGAACGAGATACGTGCGACTCCTATTGGGATTTGTCGGCACATCGGGCGGCTTTACTGGTCTTGTTTTACCATTGTCGAAATGTCTTGTAACCGGGATTCCGAGACTGATAGGGTCTTCCCAAGAGAAGGAATATCCTTCGTTGACCATGAGAGCTTGTGATGGGCTAAGTTGGGACACCCCTGCAGGGTATAAACTTTCGAGAGCCATGCCCGCGGTTATGTGGCAGATGGGAATTTGTAAATATCCGGTTGTAGAGAAATTGACACTTAACTTAATTAAAATGAATCAACCGTGTGTGTAGCCGTGATGGTCTCTTTTTGGCGGAGTCCGGGAAGAGAACACGCTCTCGTGTTATGCTTGAACGTAAGTAGCTTCAGGATCACTTCTTGATCACTTATAGCTTCTCGACCATGCGTTGCTTCTCTTCTCGCTCTCTTTTGCATATGTTAGCCACCATATATGCTTAGTGTTTGCTGCAGCTCCACCTCACTACCCCTTTCCTACCCCTTAAGATTAAATAGTCTTGATCTCGCGGGTGTGAGATTGCTGAGTCCTCGTGACTCACGGATACTTCCAAATAGATGCATGTGCCGATGATGCCAGTGCAGGGGACGCTACCGAACTCAAGTGGGAGTTCGACGAGGATTCGGGCTGTTACTATGTTTCTTTTCCGGATGATCAGTAGTGGAGCCCAGTTGGGACGACCGGGGATCTAGCATTTGGGGTTGTCTTTCTTTATTTTGGTTCCGTAGTCGGACCTTTGATTGTACTTTGGATGATGTATGGATTATTTATGTATTGTGTGAAGTGGCGATTGTAAGCCAACTCTTTATCCCTTTCTTATTCAGTATATGGGATGTGTAAAGATTATCCCTCTTGCGACATGCCTACCATGTGGCAATGCCTCTAAGTCGTGCCCCGACACGTGGGAGATATAGCTGCATTGTGGGTGTTACAAGAAACCCTAGGATGCATTTGACACATAAATGGTTATAGATGACTAACCGGTTCTCCGTCGTCGTCGGAGTCATCGCCGGAGCGTCACCGGAATCGGTGTGGACCTCTGGCTCTAGCTGTGGAAGTACAACGATGTTAGGGTGCAGCAATGCCTCGTCGGCAGCGACAATAACCTCTGTCTCCATCTCCACGCCATGCTCCAGTGCTTCAACAGCCCCGACGTCGCCACTTCCTCCAATGGGGCGCTTCAGCGGCATCCTCATACACTAAAAACTTTGAGGACTGAGAGCGGAGTCGAGGATGCAAGCGGAGAGAGAGGATTGTGTGTGTGGACAGGATGGGGGTGCGGCCGCTCGGGAGTGCCATTAATATGAGTAGTAGGAGAGAGGCGGGCGGTGGTCAAACAACTGGCTCGCCTCTCAGTGAGCCTGTGCACCGGACTGCTGGCATGCCTACCGTCATTTCACACAACTACTCGCACGCCTCCCAATGACACGGTGCAGCGAGCAGACCTCCGGTCAATTCACACACCTGCATGGACGCCTCCCGGTCTGCCTGTGCGGCGGACAGCTCGCATGCGTCTCGATTACTCATGCCTGCTCGCACGGCACACGGGTCGCATGGCGGCACGTATATTGTTTTTATATTTTGATGATTAATGCTGCCACTTTATTGCTGAACCTAAGCATGGCACATATCCATTGTTGGTCTAATTTCCATGGTTCGAATAAATAATCCATTTGCGATGTTGGTTCCCAATTATTAATAATATCCCGTTTGTAAGAACATAAATATTACATCAAAACTTATCTCAAATTTAACAAAAAAAATGTACAATGCCACTGTGTATTGGTGTCCATGTGACAACACGATAAGTTTCATGAATTTCAAATAAGCTTTGGATGTACTAGATTTTAAAAATCAAAATTCTCAATGTTTGAAATTTCTTGCACGGGGAGTAAACATATGAACCCAATGAGACACATGTGTTTTTCCAATCCATTTAGGTGCACTGTCACGTGTGCATGTAGCTCAAATTTGATTTTTGCACATTATGCCGCTAGAAAATCAATCGATGTACTAAAACCTCTTAATGATCTCTTTTTTTCAAAATTAAAACGCCCCTCCTTTGGTAACATATGTTCACCGCGGGAAAGTTTAACATGCATCGTAGTTGCGGTGGATGCACGGTGTGTGTGTGTGTGTGTGCGCGCGCGCGCGCGCGTGCGCGCGCGTCTGAGGGGGTTGGTTGGCAGTACACTACGAGTCGTGAGCCACCGTGTGGGTTGGCCATTTTGTGAGGCAGGTGCCACATTAGAGTCATGAATTAGTAATTTAAAACACTACACAACCCTTTCATACATAAATGTTTTGGCCACATGAAGTCGATGGTTGTCCTACACGACACCTCACTCGCGTGTGAAGCTTTCTGTGGGCCCGCGAGGTCGTCATCCATCACTTTGACTAACAGCCGGTAGAGAGATTAATTTAACCAGCAAGGTAGAATCTTTTTTTGTTTGTATTATGGTGGGAGTATATAGTATGCGTCAAAGAGGTGGGACAGGACTACCATACATACTACGTACGCGTCCGTGCTCAGTGTCGGAACTTTTCGGTTTCCGAGGCACATGCCACATCAAAGTTATGCATTGGCTATTCAAAGATCACACAAAACCTCTTTGGGCCACATGCATGCGGGCGGTGGTTATCCTAGGACACTCGCGTGTGACGCTTCCATCCGCGGGCCTGCAAGGTCATCGTTGATGCATGCATCACTTTGACCTACATCGGGAGAGGTTAATTAATTTCACCATCAAGGAGGATTCTTTTTGGGTTGTATTATGGTAGGAGCATATAGTATGCGTCGAAGAGGGGGGGAGGGGACCAGCATATGTAGTACGCTTCATGAACCTCGCTCTGTGTGGGACCTTACAGTTTTTGAGGCATGTGTCTGATATCACGGGGTTTGGATGCATCGGCAAATTTTGCACCAACTCTTGAGGTGAGAAAGGGAAATGCACGGTACCGAAGAGGCTAGCAATATGCAGAAAGGTGAGAGTGTGTATAGTCCATAAACTCACATTACCAATAAAGAACTCATATACTTATTGTGAAAAATTCAAAGCCCTCGAAGCAAAGTACTACTCGCATGCCCATAGGGAGGGTATTAGTAGGAGTTAATCATCGCGCACCCCTGATTCAAACAACACAAAGGATTTCAATCAAGGATAAATTATGCTCCAACTTCATCACAAAACTAGAGTCTATACGTGCATGCTTCGGGAATCACAAACTTTAACATTGATATTTTTACTAAACCATAGTCATCCACTAGTACACCCACATATTACCATCTTAATATCGCAAAACTATTGCAAGGAATCAAACATATCATATTCAATGATCTACAAGTTTTATGTATGATTTTATGACTAACCATGTGAATGACCAATTCCCGTTAACTCTCTAAATAGATATAAGTGAAGCATGAGAGTTTGATTATTTCTACAAAAGACCACGCTCAAATAAATATAAGTGAAGCAAAGGAGCATTCTACAAATAACGATTTTCTAAATGTAGAGAAACGAGCATCCAAACTTCAAATGATATAAGTGAAGCATATTAATGATCCAAACCTCTGACATGATGTGGAGTTGAACCAAGAAGTTTGTAAGTGCAAGGAGATTGCCTACTTTGTGAGGATCTACCCGAGTGAGGCAAGTCCTTCAGGGGCGATGGCCATGGTGGGATAGACAAGGTTGCTTCTTCGTGGACCCTTCGTGGGTCGAGCCCTCTGTGGACTCGTGCAGTCATTACCCTTCGTGGGTTGAAGTCTTCATCAATGTGGACGTATGATGGCACCACCTATCAGAACCACGCCAAACATCTCCGTGTCTCCATTGCGCTTGCCTTCTCCAAACCCGTTCCCTTTACCTTCATATGAAATGTTTTACTTTTCGTTGCTACACTCTTAGAATTGCATGTGTAGGTTGATTGCTTGACTTGTCATAATTGCTAAAATCTGCCCACAACTAAAATTGGGAAAATGACATATTTTTATTTGGTCAAGTAGTATAATCACCCCCTCTAGACATACTTTTGATCCTACACTTACCCATCTACTATTATCTATGGGATAAATTATAACTGCTTCCAGAAGATTTAATATTTCACTTCTGACCACATCCTTCATCTTAGGATTCAACCGTCGTTGGTGATCAACAACTGGCTTAGCATTGTGCTCTATATTAATTTTGTGTTGACCTACAGTGGGACTAATGCCCTTAATATTATCAAGAGTATATCCAATAGTAGAACGGTGCTTCCTTAGAGTTATAAGTAATCACTTTTCTTCATGCTCTAAAAGGTTAGGATTGATAATAACATGATATATCTTCTTTTCATCAAGATAAGCATATTTCAACGTGTCAGGTAATTTCTTAAGTTCAAACACGGGGTCATCCTTAGGTGGAGGAGGACCTCCAAGAGTTTCAATGAGTAAATTGTGTTTAAGGATAGGTGCTTGATCGAACAATATCTTGTCTATTTCATCCATATGCATATCATTCTCATAGTCTAGCAAATATTGTTCTAACGGATCGGTAGGAGGTACGACAATAGAAGCAAGACCAATAATTTCATACTTACTAGGAAATTATGTATCATGAGGTTGTCTATGGAATTTAGAGAAATTAAACGCATGAGATATATCACCAAAGTTAACACTGACAGTTTCTTTATTGCAATCAATCTTTGCATTAACTGTATTCAAGAAAGGTCTACCAAATATAATAGGAAAAAAATCATCTTGTGGAGAACCAAGAACTAGAAAATTAGTGTGGTATTTTATCTTTCCACACAAGACTTCAACATTAATGATCCCAAGTGGTTAAATAGTATCTCTATTCGCAAGTTTAATAGTAACATCAATATCTTCTATCTCAGCATGTGCAATATCATTCATAATCTCTTGATATAAAGTAAACGGAATAGCACTCACACTAGCACCCAAATCACGTAATCCATGGAAACAATGATCTCCTATTTTAACAGAAACAACAGACATGCCAACAACAAGCTTATTCTTATCTTTAGGATAAGGCTTAGCCACTCTAGTAGCTTCATCACAGAAGTAAATAACATGCCCATCAATATTATCGACCAAGAGATCTTTAACCATAGCAACATTAGGTTCAACTTTAATTTGTTCATAGGTCTAGGTGTTCTAATATTACTTTTGTTAACTACAATTGAGACTTCAGCATGTTCCTTAATCCTAACAGGAAAAGGAGGTTTCTCAATATATGCAGTAGGTACAACTGCATCAACATTGTAAAAGTTTAATATTTAACTATAACATGCTCCTCAATCTTTTCATTAATAGTGGGATGATATTTAGACCACTTCTCCTCAGGGAGTTCAACATGAATAGAAAATGAGTCACAGAAAGAGGCTACTATCTCAGAGTCAAGTCCATATTTAGTGCTAAACTTATGAAAAGCATCGGTGTCCATAAAAGATTTAACACAATCAAACTCAAGTTTTATACCTAAATTTTTACCTTAGTCGAGTTCCCAATCTTCAGAGTTGCGTTTAATTCTTTCCAGAAGACCCCATTTGAATTCAATAGTTTTCTTCATAAAGGAACCAATATAAGAAGAATCGAGCATGGTTTGATCATTATGAGAAAGTCGAGCATAAATTTTTTGTATGATAATTTATCTTGAGAGCTCATGATTGGAGCATGTGTACATCATCTTCTTAAGCCTCCCCCAAGCTTGAGCGACACTTTCTCCTTCACGAAGCCAAAAATGTATATATAGTTCCGATCACGATGAACTAGATGCATAGGATAAAACTTTTGATGAAATTCCAATTTCAATCGGTTCCAATTCCACGTTGCAATATAATCACGTAGTATATACCATGTCAATGCCTTTACCTCTAAAGACAAAGGGAATACCTTATTCTTAACTCTATCTTCGGATAAACCTGCATGCTTACATAATCCACAAACTTCATCCACATAGATTAAGTGCATATCGGGATGTATTATTCCATCTCCTACATAAGGATTAGCTAGCAGTTTCTCTATCATACCAGAAGGAATCTAATAATGAATATTTTCAGTAGATGCAGTAGGTTCAGGGGTAACTCTTTGTGCCTCTGATCGGGGTGAAGATACCCTGAACCCCCCCCCTCAAAGGATTACTTTCCATAGTAATCATAACCCACAAGTATAGGGGATTGCAACAACTTTCGAGGGTAGAGTATTCAACCCAAATTTATTGATTCGACACAAGGGGAGCCAAAGAATATTCTCAAGTATTAACAGCTGAGTTGTCAATTCAACCACACCTGAAAGACTTAATATCTACAGAAAAATATTTAGTAGCAAAGTAGTATGGAAGTAACGGTGGCAGAAGTAACAGTAGTAGTTTCGTAGCAATTGTAACAGTAGCAGCGGAAACGTAACTTAGCAAAGATCAATATGAAATGAACTCATAGGTAATGGATCAATGATGGATAATTATGTTGCATGTCATTAATCATGCAACGGTTATAACATAGGGTGACACAAGACTAGCTCCAATTCATCAACATAATGTAGGCATGTATTCCGAATATAGTCATACATGCTTATGGAAAGAACTTGCATGACATCTTTTGTCCTACCCTCCGATGGCAGCGGGGTCCTATTGGAAACTAAGGGATATTAAGGCCTCCTTTTAATAGAGTACCGAACCAAAGCATTACCACTTAGTGAATACATGAACTCCTCAAACTATGGTCATCACTGGGAAGTGTCTCGACTATTGTCACTCCTGGGTCGCCAGATCATAACACGTACTAGGTGACTATAACTTGCAATATTGGATCAAGAACACAAATATATTCATGAAAACATAATAGTTTCAGATCTGAAATCATGGCACTCGGGCCCTAGTGACAAGCATTAGGCATAGAAAAGTCATAGCAACATCAATCTTAGAACATAGTGGATGCTAGGGATCAAACCCTAACAAAACTAACTCGATTACATGGTAAATCTCATCCAACCCATCACGGTCCAGCAAGCCTATGATGGGATTACTCACGCACGGCGGTGAGCATCATGAAATTGGTGATGGAGAATGGTTGGTGATGACGATGGCGATGGATTCCCCTCTGCCGAGCCCAAAACAGACTCCAGATCTGCCCTCCCGAGGAAGAACAGGGCTTGTTGGTTGCTTCATATCATAAAACGCAATGAATCCTTCTCTTTGATTGTTTTCTCCCCGAACGTCAATATATGGAGTTGGAGTTGAGGTCGGTGGAGGTCCAGGGGGGCACAAGGACAGAGGGCGTGCCCCCACCCTTGTGGCGAGGGTGTGGGCCCCCTTCAGTCGATTCTTTTGCCAATATTTTTTATTAATTCCAAAAATCATCTCCGTGAATTTTCATGTCATTCTGAGAACTTTTATTTCTGCACAAAAATAATACCATGGCAATTCTGCAGTCTGGGTTAGTTCCATTCAAATCATTTAAGTTGGAGTCCAAAACAAGGGCAAAAGAGTTTGGAAAAGTAGATACGATGGAGACTATCAAGTAACAAGTGATAGTAAATTTCAGCAAGTAATATAAATGATTCCATACCAAATTCCACTCACCAAAGGTGCTTCCCTCCTCGGCAATGGCACTAGAAAATAGTCTTGATGACCCACAAGTATAGGGGATTAGTCGTATAGTCCTTTTGATAAGTAAGAGTGTCGAACCAAACGAGGAGCAGAAGGAAATGACAAGCGGTTTTCAGCAAGGTATTGTCTGCAGGCACTGGAATTATTGGTAACAAGTAGTTTGATAGAAAGGTAATTTGTAACGAGCAACTGGTAGCAATTGTAACAAAGGTGCAGCAAGGTAGCCCAATCCTTTTTGTAGCAAAGGACAGGCTGGAATGATCTCTTTATAGTAAGCAAAGCATTCTTGAGGACACACGGGAATTTCATCTAGTCACTTTCATCATGTTTGTTTGATTCGCTTTCGCTACTTTGATAATTTCATATGCGGGTGGACCAGTGATTGGGTGTTGTTCTTACCTGAACAAGCCTCCAACTTATGATTACCCCCTCCCACAAGCATGCGCAACTACGAAAGAAGAATTGAGATAAATCTAACCATAGCATGAAACATATGGATCCAAACCAGGCCCTTACGGAATAGCGCATAAACTAGGGTTTAAGCTTCTGTCACTCTAGCAACCCATCATATAATTACTACTCCACAATGCCTTCCGTTAGTACCAAGTATGGTGAAGTGTCGTGTAATCGATGATCACACGGCACTACTAAGGGAAACAACAACATACATATCATCAAAATATAGAACGAATGCCAAATTCACATGATTACTTATGACAAGACTTCTCCCATGTCCTCGAGAACAAATGTAACTACTCACAGATCATATTCATGTTCAAGATCAGAGGGGTATTGAATATCATCAAGGATTTGAACATATAATATTCCACCAAATAAACCAACTAGCATCAACTACAAGATGTAATCAACGCTACTAGCAACCCACATGTACAAGTCTAAGGTTTTGAGACAAAGATTGAATACAAGCGATGAACTAGGGTTTGAGATGAGATGGTGCTAGTTAAGATGTTGATGAAGATTGGTCCTCCCACAATGAGAGGGTTTTTGGTGATGTCGTTGGCTTTGATTCCACCCTCCCGGAGAGAAGTATCCCCGGCAGAATCGCTTAGCTGGAGAGCAAAAGAGCTCCTGCCCAGGTTCCGCCTCGAGAAGGCAGTGCTTCATCCTGAAAGTCCTCTTTTTTATAGGGAAATTGCTTCATATATGAGAAGATGGGCCTAGGAGGATGGCCAAGGGCCCCAAGAGCCACCTGGGTGCGCCCAGGTGTAACAGCCTGGTTTTTGGCCCTTTTCTTTTTCTTTTGATTTATTGGATTTTTGCTCTGTTTTTCTTTTTGGAGTGGATATGTGGCCTTGTCACCTAGGAAATCATCATCATTTCCTCTACCAAGTAATTCATCATCCTCAAAACATTCTTCAGATCATGTCACTTCACTGCTTGACCAAACCCTAAATTCTTTTTCTCAGGAATATTCCTTTTTTCTTTTAAAGGAATAACCCTGTGTGGCCTAGGTTGTGAAGCAACCTATAGTTCTGTCACTCCCAAAAATCCCAATTAATTCTCATAATTTCTTTGGGTTATATTTTGCTCAAATATGCCCAAACTTTCCTGTCCTAGCCCAAGGATAATTCCCCAATAATTATTCTTCATTTCTGTCCGGTGTGGCTTTCTATGAAGGAAGTGCCACCTATTATTTCTTGATTGCTTCCAAACCTTTTGAGCATTCTTTTATGTCCAAATAATTGCCTCATGCCAAAATTCAACTTTATTTGCCTAGCCAATCTTCCTCCGCAATTTTTCAAACTTTCTGTCAGATAGAAGGCATTGTGAAGGAAGTACTATCTAGAAGTTTCCAAATGAGTTGAAATTTTGCACGATTCTTAATATGCTCATATTATCCCACTCCTCCAAGTTTCAGCTCCATCTTTTGATCTATGTGAGCACAGGACCAAATCTTTGATTATGTTAATATTCTCAGGTTGTGAAGCAAGTATATTTTATATTGCTTCATTAATTCTAAGAAATTACCAGATTGTGCTCCTACCCAAATAACATATCTCCACCAAATTTGGGACTATTTCATCAAGCCAATATTTCTCCAAATTTATTCCAAGTTTCTGGTCAATGAGGATGTTTGTGAAACAAGTACCATTTTGGCTTGTCCATTTGGTATGAAATTTTTATAGCATCTTCATATGGCCAGATAACCCTGCCTTGCCCAGTTTAAGCTCAAGTTGATACTCTATGTGAGTGCACCTTCCTGATCTAGTTTGTAGACCATAATGCGAGTTACAAAGCAACTATATTAGTTTGTGCTCCATTATGCTTCAAAACCTCCAGGATCATAGTCCTTCCGTAGTTAATCATCCCAGACAACACCATTTGACCCAATCAGTTTCCTGTTGATCAGCAGTGCTCTGCCAAGTTTGATGCAGTAAACTTCAAAGCTTAGTTACCATTTAACCATAGCGCCCTAGATCAAGCCATAGCATCATAAATTCTCCATATTGGAAGGACATAATGCTAGACACCATTTACCTGCCTCTTGTGACCCCCTGTGCCTTGTCCCATGGTGACCGCACAGCTGGCATACAATTTACGCGCTCTGTGCGGAGTGGCCGCATCCAAGCATAGTTTGCGCTTCGGCACCTCCTCCTCTCATCGTCTATGCGCGCGTGAGCATGTATGGCTGCTTCCTCTCATCATTGCCACCTCCCTGGACATCTCTCCCTCTCCGGAAACCTCCTCGTCGGTGCTTGTCACTGTGCGGCCACGGTAGTACTATGGCCGGTAGGATTTTAATGTGTCTGTCGTCTTCCTCCTGCTCCCCTTGGCACATGCTGCTCCGCGACCTTCGTTTTCTCCTCCTCGTCAGGTCGGCAACATCGCGGAGTCGAGCTAGCTACCACCGACCGAGGTTTGAGCACTAGAGCTCTAGCCGGATTCCCGCGGCGGCAACCGGCTCTGCACCTCGCCCCGCGGCTATAAATAGCCAGCCCCACGGCCTCCGAGCACTCCATCCAGTCCCCCTCATTCCCAGTAGCGCTCCTAACTACTCCAGCTAGCTCGTGGATGCCTCGAGCCTTCCAATGGCCGCATCGGCCGCCGAGGCCCTCTGCTCAAATTCAAGCGAGCCAAGCCTCCTCTCCCTCTCTCTCCACCACCAGAGCTCCTCCCACTCCCCGGCGCATCTCTCCCTTAGCTCAGTTCATTGGCGGATCAACCATGGCCTCGGTTACATCTTCACCGATGCCGGCCGTCCGCTGCGGCGAACGCAACTGCCGTTCTCGAGCCCCCCCAATGTCTACAACCCCCGGGGCCGCCTCCGCCTCGTTCCCCTGCATCTGTGGATAGGCCGGGCACCACCTGCGGTGGCCAGTAGTGCCGGCAGGCCTCGTCGGGGCCGGCTCTGCTCCGGCCAGGCGCGGGCGAGAGGAAGTTGATGGCACCGCCATCGCCAGTTGGCCGCGGGCCCCGCACATCAGCCACTACGCGTTGACCCAGTCGGGTGGTGACATGGTTAAGTGGCGGGCCCCGTCTGTAAGTCTCACGCGTTGACTCGGACCAGCTGAGGTGGATAAGTGAAAGCGTAGTCCCCGGAATATGTTTTCCTCCACCGAAAGCGCATTTCCTTTCTTCTTCAGCCCCGAATACATTTTTAGTTCAGTGAAAGCGCATTTCTCTGATTTCTGATACGTCTCCAACGTATCTATAATTTTTTATTGTTCCGTGCTATTATATTATCTGTTTTGGATGTTAATGGGCTTATTTATACACTTTTATATTAATTTTGGGACTAAGCTACTAACCCATGGCCCAATACAAATTGCTGTTTTTTTGCCTATTTTAGTGTTTCGCGGAAAAGGAATATCAAACGGAATCCAAACGGAATGAAACCTTCAGGAGAGTTATTTTTGAAGCAAATGTGATCGAGGGGACTTGGAGTGGACGTCAAGAAATCAACAAGGAGGCCATGAGGCAGGGAGGCGCGCCTGCCCCCTGGGCGTGCCCCCACCCTCGTGGGCCCCTCGCAGCACCACTGACCTACCTCTTCCTCCTATATATGTCCATATACCCCGAAAACATCCAGGAGCACCACAAAACCCTATTTCCACCATCGCAACCTTCTGTACCCAAGAGATCCCATCTTGGGGCCTTTTCCAGAGCTCCGCCGGAGGGGGAATCGACCATGGCGGGTTTCTACATCAGCACCATAGCCTCTCCGATGATGTGTGAGTAGTTTACCACAGACCTTCGGGTCCATAGTTACTAGCTAGATGGCTTCTTCTCTCTCTTTGGATCTCAATACAATGTTCTCCTCGATCTTCTTGGAGATCTATTCCATGTAATCTTCTTTTGCGGTGTGTTTCTGAGACCCGATGAATTATGGGTTTATGATTAAGATTATCTATGAACAATATTTGATTCTTCTTTGAAATCTTTTATGTATGATTGGTTATCTTTGCAAGTCTCTTCAAATTATCAGTTTGGTTTGGCCTCCTAGATTGATCTTTCTTGCAATGCGAGAAGTGCTTAGCTTTGGGATCAATCTTGCGGTGTCCTTTCCCAGTGACAGCAGGCGCAGCAAGGCACGTATTGTATTGTTGCCATCGAGGATAAAAATATGGGGTTTATATTATATTGCTTGAGTTTATCCCTCTACATCATGTCATCTTGCCTAATGTGTTACTCTGTTCTTATGAACTTAATACTCTAGATGCATGCTGGATAGCGGTCGATGTGTGGAGTAATAGTAGTAGCTGCAGAATCTTTTTGGTCTACTTATCGCAGACGTGATGCCTATATAGATGATCATGCCTAGATATTCTCATAATTATGCACTTTTCTATCAATTGCTCGATAGTAATTTGTTCTCCCACCATAATACTTATGCTATCTTGAGAGAAGCCACTAGTGAAACCTACGGAAGTTTCCAATCTATTTTATTTTGCAATCTTTACTTTCAATATACATCATAAAAATACCAAAAATATTTATCTTATTATTATTATCTCTATCAGATCTCACTCTCGTAAGTGACCGTGAAGGGATTGACAACCCCTTTATCGCGTTGGTTGCGAGGTTTTTATTTGTTTGTGTAGGCACGAGGGACTTGCGTGTAGTCTCCTACTGGATTGATACCTTGGTTCTCAAAAACTAAGGGAAATACTTATGCTACTTTGCTATATCACCCTTTCCTCTTCAAGGGAAAATCAATGCAGTGCTCAAGAGGTAGCAAGAAGGATTTCTCGCACCATTGCCGGGGAGATCTATGCACAAGTCAAGACATACCAAGTACCCATCACAAACTCTTATTCCTCGCATTACATTATTTGCCATTTTCCTCTCGTTTTCCTCTCCCCCACTTCACCCTTGCCGTTTTATTCGCCCTCTTTTTCCGCTCGCCTCTTTTTCGTTCGCCTCTTTTGTGCCTGCCTGTTGCTGCCACCATATCTAAAATTGGGGAGGTTATCGTTGATAAGTATAGTG
The DNA here is from genome assembly GCF_003073215.2 of Triticum urartu. NCBI lineage: Eukaryota > Viridiplantae > Streptophyta > Magnoliopsida > Poales > Poaceae > Triticum > Triticum urartu. The sequence goes on along the minus strand of NC_053027.1, from coordinate 506,692,978 downwards.
GTAATAACATGGAAAACTTTGATGCTTTTGTCGATCCTCCTAAAGAACCTACTACTTTACATACTAAAAAGTTTCGGATCGGTAGTGGTAATATTATTGGAAAATGAGTTATTCAAGATTTCTTTACGTGTGACGATGCTTTACCTACAATGGGAGGGTCTATTCTCCATAGAACTAGTAGTTTTGCGGTTGCTATATCTTTGCTCATAGTTGAACTTGAAAGACAATTTATTCATATGCACCCTTGCATACAAAGGGTTTTTCTAGAATTTTCTAATATTGAGCACTCTTCTGTTAAGCAAGCAACTACTATCTTTTTAGCTCATGAGTTTTTTATAATGAAAGAAGCCAATGAAATTTTTGCACATTATAGGGTGGACGATGGCCGTCCTCCCATAGAAGCAATCCTTTTTTATCAAGAAGACATAATGTGCTTACGATCCTTAGATCATGTTGCTTTTAACAAAAACCTTAGAAAGAAGGTTCCTACCGATGTTCTTGTTGACAGTATTTCTGAACTTAATGATAATTTTGCCATCCAAAATAATTCGTTGGGTTTTTCCCTTGAACAAAGGCTCATGTGTTTTTGCCAAAAGAATGCTTATAATGATGAATTGGTTGTGCAATATGACGGGCCAAAGGAGGAACCAATACCTCCTGAGCTTGATCTTGGGGAGTTTTGTCCCATTAAATTTAGCCCTTTTGATTACTTTTGCTTGCCACAAAGAAGGCTTCCTGCTGAACGTAGGGAGTATGAGATGATCTTTCGTGATCTACCTTATCATTATCATGGCAATACCTAGATCTATTCTTGATTTTATGCCTAGCTAGGGGCGTTAAACGATAGCGCTTGTTGGGAGGCAACCCAATTTTATTTTTGTTTCTTGTTTTTTTGTTCCTGTTTAGTAATAAATAATTCATCTAGATCCTTTTTAGATGTGTTTTTATGTTTTTAATTAGTGTTTGTGCCAAGTAGAACCTTTGGGAAGACTTGGGGGGAGTCTTTGCGATCTTGCTGTAAAAAACAGAAACTTTAGCACTCACGAGATTGGCTGCAATTTTTTATTGGAGAGTGCGATTAGGTTGATTCTTTTTGAAGATGATTAATATACAAATTCCTCACGTTCACCAATTTATTTCAGAATTTTTGGGGTTACATAAGTATTCTAAACCTACAGATTACTACAGACTGTTCTGTTTTTGACAGATTCTGTTTTTCGTGTGTTGTTTGCTTATTTTGATGCATCTATGGCTAGTATCGGAGGGTATGAACCATAGAGAAGTTGGAATACAGTAGGTTTAACAACAATATAAATAAAGAATTAGTTCATTACAGTACCTTAAGTGGTGATTTGTTTTCCTATACTAACGGAGCTCATGAGATTTTCTGTTGAAGTTTTGTGTTGTGAAGTTTTCAAGTTTTGGGTAAAGATTTGATGGATTATGGAATAAGGTGTGGCAAGAGCCTAATCTTGGGGATGCCCAAGGCAAACCAAGGTAAGGAAAACCAAAACCCTAAGCTTGGGGATGCCCTCAAAGGCATCCCCTCTTTCGTCTTCTTCCATCGGTAACTTTACTTGAGGCTATATTTTTATTCCCCACATGATATGTGTTTTTCTTGGATCGTCTTGTATGATTTGAGTCTTTGATTTTTATTTTAACACAATCATACTTGCTATACACATCTTTTGGGAGAGACACACATGAATTGGAATTTATTAGAATACTCTATGTGCTTCACTTATATCTTTTGAGCTAGATAATTTTACTCTATGTGCTTCACTTATATCTTTTAGAGCACGGTGGTGGTTTTATTTTATAGAAATTATTAATCTCTCATGCTTCACTTATATTATTTTGAGAGTCTTTTAGAACAGCATAGCAATTTGCTTCAGTTATACAATTAGTCCTAATATGATAGGCATCCAAGATGGGTATAATAAAAACTATCATAAAAAGTGCATTGAATACTATGAGAAGTTTGATACTTGATGATTGTTTTGAGATATGAAGATGGTGATATTAGAGTCATGCTAGTTGAGTAGTTGTGAATTTGATAAATAATTGTTCTAAAGTTTGTGATTCCCGTAGCATGCACGTATGGTGAACCGTTATGTGATGAAGTCAGAGCATGATTTATCTATTGATTGTCTTCCTTATGAGTGGCGGTCGGGGATGAGCGATGGTCTTTTCCTACCAATCTATCCCCCTAGGATCATGTGCGTAGTACTTTGTTTTGATAACTAATAAATTTTTGCAATAGGTCTGTGAGTTCTTTATGACTAATGTTGAGTCCATGGATTTTACACACTCTCACCCTTCCACCATTGCTAGCCTCTCTAGTACCGCGCAACTTTCGTCGGTACCATAAACCCACCATATACCTTCCTCAAAGCAGCAACCATACCTACATATTATGGCATTTCCATAGCCATTCTGAGATATATTGCCATGCAACTTACCACCGTTCCGTTTGTTATGACACGCTGCATCATTGTCATATTACTTTGCATGATCATGCGGTTGACATCGTATTTGTGGCAAAGCCACCGTTCATAATTCTTTCATACATGTCGCTCATGAGTCATTGCACATCCCGGTACACCGCCGGAGGCATCCACATAGAGTCATATTTTTTTTCTAAGAATTGAGTTGTAATTTTTGAGTTATAAGTAAATAAAGTGTGATGATCATCATTATTAGAGCATTATCCCATGTGAGGAAAGGATGATGGAGACTATGATTCCCCCACAAGTCGGGATGAGACTCCGGACGAAAAATAAATAAATAAAAGAGAGAAAAAAAGAGGCCATAAAAAAGGCCCAAATGAAAAAATAGAATGAGAGAAAAAAAGAGAAGGGACAATGCTACTATCCTTTTACCACACTTGTGCTCCAAAGTAGCACCATGATCTTCATGATAGAGAGTCTCCTATGTTGTCACTTTCATATACTAGTGGGAATTTTACATTATAGAACTTGGCTTGTATATTCCAATGATGGGCTTCCTCAAAATGCCTTAGGTCTTCGTGAGCAAGCGAGTTGGATGCACACCCACTTAGTTTCTTTTGTGAGCTTTCATACACTTATAGCTCTAGTGCATCCATTGCATGGCAATCCCTACTCACTCACATTGATATCTATTGTTGGGCATCTCCATAGCCCGTTAATACGCCTAGTTGATGTGAGACTATCTTCTCCTTTTTGTCTTCTCCACAACCACCATTCTATTCCACCTACAGTGCTATGTCCATGGCTCGCGCTCATGTATTGCGTGAAGATTGAAAAAGTATGAGAACATCAAAAGTATGAAACAATTGCTTGGCTTTTCATCGTGGTTTTGCATGATTTACATATTTTGTGTGATGAAAATAGAGCATAGCCAGACTATATGATTTTGTAGGTATAACTTTCTTTGGCCATGTTATTCTGAGAAGACATGATTGTTTTGTTAGTATGCTTGAAGTATTATTATTTTTATGTCAATATTAAAGTTTTGTCTTGAATCTTCCGGATCTGAACATTCATGCCACAATAAAGAAAAAATACATTGAGAATTATGCTAGGTAGCATTCCACATCAAAAATTCTATTTTTATCATTTACCTAATCGAGGACGAGCAGGAATTAAGCTTGGGGATGCTTGATACGTCTCCAACGTATCTATAATTTTTGATTGTTCCATGCTATTATATTATCTCTTTTGGATGTTAATGGGCTTATTTATACACTTTTATATTATTTTTGGGACTAACCTACTAACCCAAGGCCCAGTGCAAATTGTTGTTTTTTTGCCTATTTCAGTGTTTCGCAGAAAAGGAATATCAAACGGAATCCAAACGGAATGAAACATTCGGGGGAGTTATTTTTGGAACAAACGTGATCCAGGGACTTGAAGTGGACATCAAGAAATCAACGAGGAGGCCACAAGGCAGGGAGGCGCGTCTGCCCCCTGGGCGCGCCCCCCACCCTCGTGGGCCCCTCGCAGCTCCACCGACCTACTTCTTCCTCCTATAAATGTCCATATACCCCGAAAACATCCAGGAGCACCACAAAATCCTATTTCCACCGCCGCAACCTTCTATACCCAAGAGATCCCATCTTGGGGCCTTTTCCGGAGCTCCACCAGAGGGGGAATCAATCACGGAGGGCTTCTACATCAACACCATAGCCTCTCCGATGATGTGTGAGTAGTTTACCACAAACCTTCGGGTCCATAGTTACTAGATAGATGGCTTCTTCTCTCTCTTTGGATCTCAATACAATGTTCTCCTCGATCTTCTTGGAGATCTATTTGATGTAACTCTTTTTGCGGTGTGTTTGTCGAGATCCGATGAATTGTGGGTTTATGATCAAGATTATCTATGAACAATATTTGTTTCTTCTCTGAAATCTTTTATGTATGATTGGTTATCTTTGCAAGTCTCTTCGAATTATCAGTTTGGTTTAGCCTACTAGATTGATCTTTCTTGCAATGGGTGAAGTGCTTAGCTTTGGGTTCAATCTTGCAGTGTCCTTTCCCAGTAACAGCAGGGGCAGCAAGGCACGTATTGTATTGTTGCCATCGAGGATAAAAAGATGGGGTTTATATCATATTGCTTGAGTTTATCCCTCTACATCATGTCATCTTGCCTAATGTGTTACTCTATTCTTATGAACTTAATACTCTAGATGCATGCTGGATAGCGGTCGATGTGTGGAGTAATAGTAGTAGATGCAGAATCGTTTCGGTCTACTTGTCGCGGACGTGATGCCTATATACATGATCATGCCTAGATATTCTCATAATTATGCACTTTTCTATCAATTGCTCGACAGTGATTTTTTCACCCACCGTAATACTTATGCTATCTTGAGAGAAGCCACTAGTGAAACCTACGGCCCCCGGGTCTATCTTTTATCATATAAGTTTCCAATCTATTTTATTTTGCAATCTTTACTTTCAATCTACATCATAAAAATACCAAAAATAGTTATCTTATTATTATTATCTCTATCAGATCTCAAACTCGTAAGTGACCGTGAAGGGATTGACAACCCCTTTATCGTGTTGGTTGCAAAATTGTTATTTGTTTGTGTAGGTACGAGGGACTTGCGTGTAGTCACCTACGGGATTGATACCTTGGTTCTCAAAACTGAGGGAAATACTTACGCTACTTTGCTGCATCACCCTTTCCTCTTCAAGGGAAAACCAACACAGTGCTCAAGAGGTAGCAATTTCATTTTCCGTTTTTCTGTTCAGGCCCTGTTGGAAAATATTTTCTTTACAGATGGGTCCCTGGCAGAAAAACTATCACAACTTTTTGCTCCCAACTCGAAATGAGGTGATTCCACAGCCCACTTCTCCATCTCGTTGAGCCCGTTCTATTGGTATCAGCTTCACCATGTGTCAACATTCTGAAAGTGACCATTTTACCCTTGCGCATAATCATCCCCCTCCGAGAGAGAACTTTTTCTGGTGATTCTTTCCGTGAGCTTCTCACTTCTTCCCGGTGATTTCATCTACCACAGGCAAGCCACACCCTCCATTTGCATGATTGCAATGCAGTGACAAGGATTAAATTATTTGAATTTGTTTAAAATATTGCATTAGCTATGTATGATTTTGTTCATGGCATTTCTCGGAGTATTGTTTTGATCTTTCTATTGCCATGATATTTTTTGGAGTTCTAGGATTAATATTTTGCAGCTTATATGGATGACTTGTTGCCTTTGGATTATTAGTGGCCTATGTTATGATTATTTTCATGTTGGCATCTAGTATTATTTTGGAGTATTACTTTGGATGTCATGTTGCCTTTGGATTATCAGTGGCTAGTATTATTTCCATCATGATGATAGTTGATATTATGCTTTGGAGTATGATTTCGAAGATAATAACTGCATGTGGATCTTAGGTTAATTTTTTGATCTTGTTATTGGAGTAGTAGTATTACTGTTCTTGGATTCATCATGATAGTAGTGTTATGTTGTCCTCGGAGTATTTTGGTAAGACGATATTAAGCTTTGGATTATTTGTTGGATATTGCTATGACTTGGATTATAGGTTGATAGATGATATAGGAGGATCAGTTATCAATGTTATACTTTGGGGATAAATTCCATCATTAAGTTGGTCAGGTGCCACCGAACCGGGCTTTTCTAGTGCAACCACATTTGCCTTTTATGGGGAGGCCCTAATGCGGTCTAGTGTCATGCATCTGCCGGTGCTTCCAACGAGGGAAGGTTATGGGCGTGCAGTACCCTGACCCGGTAAGCAGACATAACCTTGTGTGCCCGTAGTTGTTGGTAGGCGCCTTTTTGGCCCCGTTTGGGACTGTTTTTGTTTTTCCACGACGGTGGCCGTCTATGCCTTTGGTAGGCACGAGCCCACCCAGGACTGAACCCAAAAGGGGTGTTGGTTGGAGTGGCCGGGAGAGTGTCATGGCAGTAGATCGGTTTTGTCGGAATGCCGTTGGTCCACCTGAATGGGAGTGTGAGGCCATGGGTTCTTTGGTGTGGGTAAAGTGCGCTACCTCTGCAGAGTGTGTGTGTTTAATCTATCGATAGCCGCGCCCTCGGTCATGGGCACAAGTTCATACTAGGTCACACCATTCGATCAACACTCACATGACGGAATGACTTATATATTGTGAGCAGTAACAGTTTGGCAGGATGTTGATGATGATGATGGGATGATCTCGAGGATGATCTTCTAGTCTGTGATGTGGTCACACGGTGATCACATGGAGGCATTGATCATGAGGTGATCATGTGCATGTTTTGATCATGAGTTGATCAGGTTGATCATGAGGTGATCGAGATGGTATATTGCTTGGCCGGTTAGCCAAAAGTGAGATGGTTGTTGAGGTTGAGATGTTGGTTTATCAGTATCATAGTAGTTTCATATCATGCTTAGTAGTTGCTCTCACATCATGATAGACATTAATTTAATTAACCTGTTTAATGCTATGTTATTGTCTTACCTTGATGCTTTTGGTTGTTGTGATCTTGCAAGTACATTCAATGTACTGACCTGCCATGTCATGCCAGATTGCAGGTGATGCCATGATTGCTTGATTGCTTGTTGAGGTTGCCGTGCGTACGAGCTAGATCTTGTCCCAGCCAGAGTCCCTGTGGAGTTCACCACCTTCGTCGTTGTTCCGCTGCTAGAAGTATTCCGCTGCTACGAGTTTTTCCGCTGCTAGCATAGAGCAAGTGTAGTTTCGCATGCGTAGTGTCATCGTGCTGATGTGATTCTTTGTAACATCAGACTCGTGTATTTATTATCCTTTGTAATAAGAGATGATTTGTTCTATGTCAAGCATTGCTGTATTCCAGAGACTTCCCCTTGATCTCTGGGCTGGAATACGGGGCGTTCCGGTTTCTCTGAGACGGGGTGCCACAACGCTTGGTATCAGAGCAGGTCTGGTTGTAGGACGCCCTAGTCAGCGCGAGTGGTAGAAATCTGTAGTATAGAGTCTGTCTTGTTCGTGCATTTAGTTGCTGCATTTGTTTGTTGCATAACATGCATATAGCTTTATTATTTTGCTGCTAACGGTTTAATTTGGTGAGTGTAGCTGGCATCAGTTCGGATCCACTACAACTCAGCCCTTGCATTTCTTCTAGTTTCTTTTCTAGCCTATTCTTTGGTGTTTGGTGTCATTTCTGCCCCAGCAGAGTGATGCCAAGTTATTCCGACACTGTTTGTAGAAATGGTGTTCAGGTATCGCGCCGATATCCTTCTTTCGGCCTCGCCTATCGTTTCAGTGGTAGACATGTTGCTATCCCGAATCATGCCTTTTATCTTGTCATGTTGGCAACCCTTAATGATCTTAGTCATCAAGAAAGGGCAATGCTAGCCGACTCAGTTTTTCCTAGCTATCCTATTCCTTAGACGAGAACGGATCTTTTTTGTCTGCTTGGTAATAATGTGGTCGCGACATTCATGTTCCAATACATGGTTACCAAGTACGTCCTCGCCTCTAAGCTAGTCCAGGTTGCTACCTGGCTAAGCCAGCACTTGGTGTAACGATGTTTTACACCAACCCTTCCAAACATTTATTCGTCCTCGTGCACACCATCACAGCATGCTAGAACATAGAACCAGAGATCCCGTGAAATTTGTGTGCTTAAGTAGGCATGCATATTGTGTGACTAGAAGTAATGTGTGACATTGTTTGTGTGTGAATTGATTGTTTTTGTGTGATTTTGTTTAGTTGAGTTTTCTTTTGGCTCTTGCTTTTTGGGCCCTCGGTGTTACATATTTTCCCTTGTTAAAGTTGATCGTCAACTGACACTGGATCCGAAGAATCAGCAAGGAGTTTAAATATTTGGAAACTCAGCTAAACAGAATGGAATTCTTAGCTGACTGCAGTGAAATGGGGAATATCTGAGCTTGATGCTGATAATCAATTTTGCATTAGTGTGCACTCCTCACAACAGTACGGATAAATCAAGTCTACATCAATACAAAATCATCACTACCATAATGATTAAGCCAGCAGAAAGGCAAGTTAGTTGCAAGACCAATGGAATATTTTCAGTCAAAGGTATGGATCAGATACAAAGTTTTGGCTCAGTAATGAACGATGCTTGAAATATGTTATCACCTGAAAGAAAGTCAGAATGTGCTATGATCAAGAAAGACAGTCAAACAATTTTTCTCATGCAAGTAATCAGCCGCAAAATATTATGGGTGTGTATGTATTTCAGTCTGCGTACCATAGTGTGAAGCTTTGGATATGAGAAACCCAGCCTTCTTCCACACGCTATCGGAAGAAGTGTATGGTGCAAGGTTCATCAATTTTCCTCAGTACAATATATGAGCAGATTCTAGCCCCGGATACCCAGTCTTTCTGACCAAGATACCTCGGTAAAAGCTTCTGATAGACGGAAATGAATCTTTCCCAACAAGCAACTCGAGGAGAAGCTTCTCAACTACAGAACCCAGGCTTCTCCAGCACGATACTCAGGCCAAGCTTTGCGTGTAAGCTATCGAGACTTCTTCAGCACGCTACCCAGGCAAAAGCTTCAAGCAGAAGCTACCGAGTCTTCCTCAGCAAGCTATTCGGATGGCTTCTCTCGTAAGCCACTCAGTCCATGACAGTAGCACACTATTGCACCATCCTTGGAGATTATACGGTGAGTTGGCAATATGTGGAAGTACATCTCAAGAATCAGATTCACAATAATTTTGTTAGAAGTACAAGTCAGTCAAGGCATATGTCTGCTTCAGAAATCAATTGTTCGGCTACATATCTTCCCACATATATGGTGAGAATGTATCCCCAGACATGCAAGTGACTCAGGTAGTTTTCAACCCACGACACCTTGCCTTCTTTAGTACGACACCGCATGTCGCATTTAGTATTTCTACAAGATATGACACAGTCAGTAGGCAGTATATGACAGTGCAATTTCAAGGGTCAGATTCCCAATGATTTTGTCAGAAGTATCACTCTGCCAAGACAAATGTCTGACGCAAAAATCAAGTATTCAGTTGCATATGATTCTTATACATATCGTGAGCATGTATCCCAGTCATATCAATCACTCATACGAGATGCGGCAAGGATCAAGCAGATATACATAAGAAAGGTACGGATCCAACAACCTCATGAGTCATGCAAATGAAGATAAGCAGAGATACACATCTTATGTAATACAAGGATCAACAAGATCTGGATATGACATCACAGAATCAACAGTCTTGACAGTGGCCACCAAGGCCAATATTCCCACACCGACAAGGAGATCTCATGAGCACTTGTCACCCTCTTGTATGGTTGGCCTCAACAATGAGCTCTATACAGCTACAAGCCTCGAGCATATGTCATATATGTGCAGACCCAGGTCAGAAAATAAGCACAAGGAATTATGCCAATAATATTGCACTACCCACATCCATGATCATACGAAGAATTAAGGGCTTTTGTGGCCAAGTTATTTCAATAAGGTATCCTGGCAAAGAAAATCATGATCGTCAAAGGATGAGATTGACAGCAAAGGTATGATGATTTTTGCGCGACCATCAGGGTCTGGATACCCAAGACAGTTGGAGGCCATAATTCCATATGGATCCACGAAGGCATACCCTCAAAGGCCTACTCCATTCTACAAGGATTCCATATCCCGCTAACCCGCTTAAAATGGTTAGTGTGGAATACCCAAGTCTGTTCTGGCAGATCCAAGATTCCTTTGCAACCTCAGCAGCTTGACTTCAGCAACATTGTTAAAGCATCGCACAGTCTATTACCGCAGATGGGCATACCGACAAAATGGGTAAATCAAAAGTCGAACCATCAGCTCAGATCAGGTATATTCACTGGCGGAACCAAGTGCATGGACAACAGGACATGAAAAGTATTTTCCCGCCATCACTGCTGTCAGGACAGTCTCAAGATATTAATATTTGAGGTATGCTACAACTATAAATCCATACCCCTTTATATGGATCATGACAGAAGGCAGTCGAATCTTTGGTACATATCTCATGCCTGATCCCGAGTAACAAATCAGGATAAATTAGTACCACTTGTGAGAGGTCAGATCTTGTCGGGAGAATGGCCATGATTCTCATCATTTATGGAACATAGAAGACATGCATTTGTTTGAGCAAACACCATGGCAGAAGTAAAATGTTTTCATGAAAAAGGAAAATGTATGCTCAAATCCATTGGATATCGCCATAGATATGATAAAATCAATGTCAGAAAAAGTGTTGGTATATGAGAAAAAACCTGTCAGAATTTGGGAAAGGTGAAGCAAACCACCCTAGAGTAAGGTAAGAAAAATCATCTGAAATTCTTGAGGGAACAATAAATAAAGGAAATGGATACCCAAGTTGGAAACGGTTTCCTTAAGATATATTCAGACTTGTTCCCTGAACAACCAAATCTCAAGGACGAGATTTCTTTAAGGTGGGAAGGTTTGTAACAGCCTGGTTTTTGGCCCTTTTCTTTTTCTTTTGATTTATTGGTTTTTTTGCTCTGTTTTTATTTTTGGAGTGGATCTGTGGCCTTGTCACCTGGGAAATCATCATCATTTTCTCTCCCAAGTGATTCATCATCCTCAAAACTTTCTCCAGATCATGTCACTTCATGGCTTGACCAAACCCTAAATTCCTTTTCTCGGGAATATTCCTTTTTCTATTAAAACTACCACCCGTGACAGAATCTAAAAGATTACGAGAAACAAAATTCAATCCCGCATAAAAAATTGTATGATTATCCAAAGATTTAACCCATCAGTTGGGCAATTCCTTAGCATCATTATCATCCTTTCCCAAGATTGCGCAACATGCTCATGTTCAAGTTGCTTGAAATTCATGATGTAGGTTCTAAGGCAAATAATTTTTGCGGGAGGAAAATACTTAGTGATAAAAGCATCTTTGCACTTGTTCCAAGAATCGATAATATTACGAGGCAAAGAAGAGAACCAAATTATTGCAGAATCACGCAAAGAGAACGAAAATAATTTCATCTTGACCACATCATTTCCACATCTTTTTTCTTTTGCATAGCGCATAATTCCACGAAGGTATTAAGATGGGACGCGGCATCCTCATTAGGAGTACCAGAAAATTGGTCTTTCATAACAAGATTCAGCAAAGCGGTATTAATATCACAAGTCTCCGCACCAGTGGCGGGAGGAGCAAGCGGAGTGCCAATAAAATAATTGTTGTTGGTATTTGAGAAATCACATAACTTGGTGTTCTCTTGAGTCATGATGACCACACAACAAGATTGCACTGAAAAACAGATCTGGCAAGAAAAACGGCGAACAGAAAAAGAGAGGCGAATAAAGCGGCAAATTTTTGTGAAGTGGGGGAGAGGAAAATGAGAGGAAAATGGTGAATAATGTAAATTGCAATGAGATGAGATTTGTTATTAGGAACCTGGTTATGTTGAAGATCCTCCCCGGCAACGGCGCCAGAAATTCTCCTTGATGATAGCTGCAACTACGTCGGTATTTCCCTGGAGAGGGAGGGATGATGTAGCACAGCGACGGTAGGTATTTCCCTCAGTTATGAAACCAAGGTATTGAACCAGTAGGAGAACCAAGAAACACAACATAAACAATACCTGCACACAAACAACAACAACAACAACACCTCGCAACCCGACGAGTTAAAGGGGTTGTCAATCCCTTTCGGGGTACGGCGCCTCAAGATAGGCAAGCAGACGTGAGGTAAATTGTAGTAGATTGATAGAACAAACGCCAAATAAAATAAATAAAGATAAAACGCAGCAAGGTATTTTTGTATTATTTGGTTTAACGGATCTGAATAAAATGCAAAGCAAAAGTAGATCGCAAGGCAAATATATGAGAAAGAAGACTCGGGGTCGTAGGTTTCACTAGTGGCTTCTCTCGAGAAAAATAGCAAATGGTGGGTAAACAAATTACTGTTGGGCAATTGATAGAACTTCAAATAATTATGACGATATCCAAGCAATGATCATTACATAGGCATCACATCCAAGATTACTAGACCGACTCCTTCCTGCATCTACTACTATTACTTCACACATCGACCACTATCCAGCATGCATCTAGTGTATTAAGTTCATGAAAAACGGAGTAATGCAATAAGAATGATAACATGATGTAGGCAAGATCTATTTATATTTATGGAGGTAGATATAGATCTCATCCTTTTATCCTTAGTAGCAACGATACATACGTGGCGGTTCCCTTTCTGTCATTGGGATCAAGCACCGTAAGATCAAACCCACTACCGGGCACCTCTTGCCATTGCAAGATACATAGATCAAGTTGGCTAGAAAAAACCCAAATATCGGTGAAGAAATATGAGGCCATAAGATATCATGCATATAAGAGATCAAAAAAACTCAAATAACTTTCATGGATATAAAAAGATATAACTGATCATAAACTCGAAGTTCATTAGATACCAACAAACACACGCAAAAGAGTTACATCATATGGATCTCCAAGAGACCATTGTATTGAGAATTCAGCGGGAGAGAGAAAGCCATCTAGCTACTAACTACGGACCCGAAGGTCTACAAAGAACTACTCATGCATCATCGTAGAGGCACCAATGGAAGTGGTGAACCCATCCGAGATGGTGTCTAGATTGGATCTGGTGGTTCTGGACTCTGCGGCGGCTGGATGAATATTTCGTTGACTCCCCTAAGGTTCTGGTATTTTTGGGGAATTTATAGAGCAAAGAGGCATTCCGGGGGCACCCGAGGTGGGCACAACCCACCAAGGCGCGCTTGGGCCTCCTGGCGCGCCATGGTGGGTTGTGCCCCCCCCCCCTCGAGGCACCCGCCAGGTGCAACCAGGGCCCATTGCCTTCCTTCTGGCCTATAAAAAATCATTGTGAAGTTTCGTGGAATTTGGATTCCGTTTGATATTGATTTCCTGCGATGTAAAAACATGGAAAAATAGCAACTGACACTTCTCACTATGTTAATAGGTTAGTACCCAAAAATGATATAAAATGACTATAAAATGATTATAAAACATCCAAGATTGATAATAACACAACATGGACCAATCAAAAAATATAGATACGCTGGAGACGTATCATCCCAAGCTTAACTCCTACTCATCCTCGAGTAGATAAGTGATAAAAACATAATTTTTGATGTGGAGTGTTGTTCATCAAGTCATATCATATTCTTTATTTATAGCATGTACATTTGGACTTTTATGTGATTCAAAGCAATAGTCTTGTTTTGACATAATAATTTAGATATTCAAGAATATCAACAAGCAACCATGTCTTTCAAAATATCAACGCTAAATAAGTTATCCCTAGCCCATCATGCTCAAACATTGATCCATTCATGAAACACACCTGAATATTAACTACACCCAATAATTGAGCACGATCATATTGCCTCCTAGTTGGTGCTTTTATCAGAGAAGATGGAGACTCAAATTTAAAATAAAAATTGCATAAAGTAAAAAAAAGAAAGGCCCTTCGCAGAGGTAAGTAGGGATTTGTAGAGGTGCCAGAGCTCAAAGCGAAAAAATAGAGGTAAAAACATTTTGAGAGGTGTATCCATCCTACCAACAAAAACGACTTAGAGTTCCCAATACTTTCCATGCGTAGATATATCATAGGCGGTTCCCAAACAGAAAGTAAAGTTTATTCCTTTTTCCACCATAACTTTCACTTTCCATGGCTAACCGTATCCACGGGTGCCCTCCATACCAACACTTTCCAAGGAATTTATTATTTGACAACATAAAGTAAATTCATTTGTTTTTGCATTTCGGGACTGGGCATCCCTAATACGTTTGCCTTATGTCGTGCAATGACAAGTGAATAAACACTCATATTGAGAATAACACATCTAGCATGGAAAATATTAGCCACCCGTTACCGTTCCGCGAGCGAAACAAACACACAAAAGAGAAGTTTATTTTGAAAATTAGAGATGGCACATGCAAATTTGCTTAGAACGGCAAAATAATGCCACATATAGGTCGATATAGTGGACTCATGTGGCAAAATTGTTTAAAGGATTTTGGATGCACAAGTAGAGGTCATACTTAGTGCAAAATGAAGTCTAGCAAAAAGATTGAGAAGCGACCAAGCAAGAAATGCATAATCTCCTAAGCAAGCATTAAGCATAATTAAAACCGAATAATGCACCACAAGTAGGATATAATTTTCACTGCATAATTATTGACTTTCGTGCATGCATAGGGAATCACAAACCTTAACACCAATATTCTTACTAGAGCACAATTACTCATCAACATAACTCACATATCCCATCAACATATCTCAAAACTATTACTAAGAATCAAGTTTATTTTTTCCAATGATCTTCATGAAATTTTCTTTTACTTTATCCTTCTTGGATATATATCACTTTGGGACTAACTTTTATGTGTTGCTTTTCGGAAGCTCAAACAAATATAAGTGAAGATCATGAGCATAACAAATTTGCTTTCTCTCAAAATAATTTAAGTGAAGAAAGAGAGAATTTCTTCAAAATTTTACTAACTCTCAAATAAATCTAAGCGAAGCAAGAGAGCATTTCTTCAAAAATAACAAAGCACACCGTGCTCAAAAAGATATAAGTGAAGCACTAGAGCAAGTCCTAGCTCATAAAAGATTTAAGTGAAGCATAGAGAGCAATTCTAACAAGTCAAGATATAATTTTGGCTCTCTCAAAAAGGTGTGTAAAGCAAGGATTAATGACTTAAAACACAAAATAAAACAAGCAAAGACACATATCATACAAGACGCTCCAAGCAAAACACATATCATGTGACGAATACATATATAGCCTCGAGTAAAATACCGATAGTTGTTGGAAGAAAGCGGGGATACCACTCGGGGGCATCCCCAAGCTTAGTCGGTTGCTCATTCTTGGATAATAGCTTGGGATGCCGGGGCATCCCCAAGCTTAGGCTCTTATCCTTCCTTCATCCATCGTAACATAACCCAAAACTTGAAAACTTCAATCACACAAAACTCAACAAAGCCTTTGTGAGATCCATTAGTATAAGAATAATAAACTAATACTATAAGTGTTGTATCAAACCAATTCATATTTTGTTTTTTGAATTATATCTACTATATTCCAACTTTTCTATGGCAAAAACTCATCAAAGAAAACCATAGAGCCATCAAAATAAGCACACAACACAAAGAAAACAGAATCTGTCAAAACAGAACAGTGTGTAGCAATCTGACTATTTCGAATACTTCTGTAACTCCAAAAACTCTGAAAAATTAGGACGACCTGAGAAATTTGTATATTGATCTACTTCAATTGGAATGGGTATTTTATTTCCCTCTGGTAAAAAATGAAAATTAATTTCATGAGCGTAAAAGTTTTTGTTTTTTTCAGCAAGATCAAACAACTATTGCCCAAGAAGATCCTAAAGGCTTTACTTGGCACAAACATTAATCAAAACACAAAAAACACAATCATAACAGTAGGATAATTGTGACAACACTCAATAACATAAAGCAAAAAAGTAAAAATAAATTTTATTCATTGGGTTGCCTCCCAACAAGCGCTATAGTTTTACGCCCTTTGCTGAGCATAAGGCAAGGATCTATGTTTTGTCATCTTTGGTTCGAGATCCATATGATGCCCTGATGATTGATTCATAAGATGTCTTAATTCTAGTTCTAGAAAAGTGTTCCATACCTTTCCTCAAAGGAAATTGGAACTTAATATTGCCTTCTTTCATATCAATCACGGCACCGATAGTGCGTAAAAACGGTCTACCAAGAATAAATGGACAAGACGGATTGCAGACAATATCAAGAACAATAAAATATATGGGCACATAATTCCTATTTGCAAGAATAAGAACATCATTAATTCTTCCCATAGGCTTTTTAATAGTAGAATCAGCCAAGTGCAAATTCAAAGAACATGATTCAATATCGGTAAGACCAAGCACATCACATAAAGATTTCGAAATTATAGAAACACTAGCACCCAAGTCACACAAAGAAAAACACTCATAATTTTTAATCTTGACTTTGATAGTAGGTTCACACTCATAATGCAATTTTCTAGGAATTGATACTTCTAATTCCAATTTTTCTTCAAGAGCTTTCATCATAGCATCAACAATATGTTTAGCAAAAGCTTTGTTTTGTTCATAAGCATGGGGTGAATTCATCATGGATTGCAACAAAGAAATACAATCAATCAAATAGAATCTATCATAATTAAAGTCTTTGTAATCCAAAAGAGTTGGTGCATCATTAGCTAAAGTTTTGACCTCTCCAAACCCACTTTCATCATTTTTCTCAACAAGATTTTCGCCCTCTAAAATATTGAGACACCTTCTACCTAACGTTGACTCTTCTCCAGTCATTTTTTCATCCATATTAACTTTTCTAAACAAGGAATCAATAGAATAAACACCAATCATTTTAAGATCTTCATCATCTTTGCAAGAATAATCACTACAAAAAGCTTTTTCTAAAAATTCTCTTTTAGTTGTAAGCATAGCAGTTCTTTTCTTACTTTCATCCATAGAAACATAAAGAGATTTAATTGATTCATCTACCTTAGGCACAAAAAAATTCATCTTGAGATTTTCCACATCATGAGCAATTCTATCAACACTTCTAGACAAATCATCAATCTTATTCAACTTTTCTTCCAAGGAAGTGTTGAAAACTTTTTGTGTGTTGATAAATTCTTTAATATTATTCTCAAGATCAGAGGTGTTACTATTATTATTGTAAGATTGATTTCCATAGCAATTACCATAATTGTTAGAGGAATTACTAGGAAAAGGCCTAGGATTAAAATTACCTCTATAAGCATTGTTGTTGAAATTATTTCTGGAGATAAAATTCACATCAATAGCATCAGTATTTTGCTCAATCAAAGTAGACAAAGGCATATCATTAAAATCAATAGGAGCACTTTTACTAGCAACCAATTTCATAAGAGCATCAACTTTATCACTCAAAGAAGAAATTTCTTCAACTGAATTAACTTTTTTACTAGTAGGAGCTCTTTCGGTATGCCATTGTGAATAATTTGCCATGATATTATCAAGAAATTTGGTGGCTTCACCCAAAGTAATTTCCATAAAAGTACCACCCGCGGCAGAATCTAATAGATTACGAGAAACAGAATTCAATCCCGCATAAAAAAATTGTATGATAATTCAAAGATTTAACCCATGAGTTGGGCAATTCCTTAGCATCAGTTTCATTCTTTCCCAAGATTGTGCAACATGATTATTTTCATGTTGCTTGAAATTCATGATCTGGGTTCTAAGGGAAATAATTTTTGCGGGAGGAAAATACTTAGTGAGAAAATCATCTTCGAACTTGTTCCATGAATCGATACTATTACAAGGCAAAGAAGAGAACCAATTTTTTGCATAATCATGCAAAGAGAACGGAAATAATATCATCTTGACCACATCATTGTCCACATCTTTTTTTCTTTTGGATATCGCATAATTCCACGACGGTATTAAGATGGGATGCGGCATCCTCAATAGGAGTATCAAAAAATTGGTCTTTCATAACAAGATTCAGCAAAGCGGTAGTAATATCACAAGTCTCCGCACTAGTGGCGGGAGGAGCAAGCGAGTGCCAATAAAATCATTGTTGTTGGTATTTGAGAAATCCATAACTTGGTGTTCTCTTGAGTCATGATGACCACACAATAAGATTGCACTCAAAAACAGATCCGACAAGAAAACGGTGAACGGAAAAAGACAGGCGAATAAAGCGGCAAATTTTTGTGAAGTGGGGGAGAGGAAAACGAGAGCCAAATGGTGAATAATGTAAATTGCAAGGAGATGAGATTTGTGATTAGGAACCTAGTTATGTTGAAGATCCTCCCCGGCAATGGCGCCAGAAGGCACATTGACAGGAGACTATCTTGACTTGATCCTCCCCGGCAACGGCGCCAAAAATTCTCCTTGTTGATAGCTGCAACTACGTCGGTATTTCCCCGGAGAGGGAGGGATGATGTAGCACAACGACGGTAGGTATTTCCCTCAGTTGTGAAACCAAGGTATCGAACCAGTAGGAGAACCAATCAACACAACGTAAACAACACCTGCACACAAACCAAAACACCTCGCAACCCAACGAGTTAAAGGGGTTGTCAATCCCTTTCGGGGTACGGCGCCTCAAGATAGGCAAGCGGGCATGAGGTAAATTGTAGTAGGTTGATATCTCGAACGCAAAATAAAATAAACAATGATAAAACACAGCAAGGTATTTTTGTATTTTTTGGTTTAATGGATCTGAATAAAAATGCAAAGGAAAAATAGATCGTGAGGCAAATATATGAGAAAGAAGACCCGGGGGCGTAGGTTTCACTAGTGGCTTCTCTCGAGAAAAATAGCAAATGGTGGGTAAACAAATTACTGTTGGGCAATTGATAGAACTTCAAATAATTATGATGATATCCAGGCAATGATCATTACATAGGCATCACGTCCAAGATTAGTAGACCGACTCCTGCTTACATCTACTACTATTACTCCACACATCGACCGCTATCCACCATGCATCTAGTGTATTAAGTTCATGAAAAAACGAAGTAATGCAATAAGAATGATGACATGATGTAGATGGGATCTGTTTATCTATATGGCGGTAGATATAGATCTCATCTTTTTATCCTTGGTAGCAACGATACATACGTGTCGGTTCCCTTTCTATCACTGGGATCAAGCACCGTAAGATTGAACCCACTACCGGGCACCTCTTCCCATTGCAAGATAAATAGATCAAGTTGGCCAAAAAAACCCAAATATCAAAGAAGAAATACGAGGCTATAAGAGATCATGCATATAAGATATGAAAGAAACTCAAATAACTTTCATGGATATAAAAAGATATAACTGATCATAAACTCAAAGTTCATCAGATCCCAAGAAACACACTTCAAAAGAGTTACATCATATGGATCTTGAGGAGACCATTATCATTGAGAATTCAGCGACAGAGAGAAAGACATCTAGCTACTAACTACGGATCCGAAGGTCTACAACGAACTACTCACGCATCATCGGACAGGCACCAATGGAAGTGGTGAACCCCATCCGAGATGGTTTCTAGATTGGATTTGGTGGTTCTGGACTCTGTGGCGACTGGATGAATATTTCGTCGACTCCCCTAGGGTTCTGGTATTTTTGGGGAATTTATAGAGCAAAGACGCGGTCTGGGGGGCACCTGAGGTGGGCACAACCCACCAGGACGCACCTGGGCCTCCTGGCACGCCCTGGTGGGTTGTGCCCCCCTCGAGGCACCCCCAGGTGCAACCAGGGCCCATTGCCTTCCTTCCGACCCATAAAAAATCATCATGAAGTTTCTTGGCATTTGGACTCCGTTTGATATTGATATCCTGCAATGTAAAAAACATGGAAAAAACAACACTTGGCACTATGTCAATAGGTTAGTATCAAAAGTTATATAAAATGGTTATAAAACATCCAAGATTGATAATAAAACAGCATGGAACAATCAAAAAGTATAGATATGTTGGAGACGTATCAGATACTCTATGTGAGTTCACCTTCCTGATCTAGTTTCTGGACAATAATGTGAGTTACAAAGCAACTACATTAGTTTGTGCTCCATTATGCTCCAAAACCTCCAGGATCATAGTCCTTCTGTAGTTAATCATCCCAGACAACACCATTTGACCCAATTAGTTTCCTGTTGATCAGCAGTGCTCCACCAAGTTTGATGCAGTAAACTTCGGAGCTTAGTTACCATTTAACCATAGCGCCCCAGATCAAGCCATGGCATCATAAATGCCCCATCTTGGAAGGACATAACGCTAGACATCATTTACCTGCCTCTTGTGACCCCCCCTGTGCCTTGTCCCGTGGTGACCGCGCAGCTGGCATGCAATTTACGTGCTCTGTGCGCGGTGGTCGCGTCCAAGCGTCGTGTGAGCTTCAGCACCTCCTCCTCTTGTTGTCTACGCGCGCGTGAGCATGTCTAGCCGCTTCCTCTCATCGTTGCCACCTCCCTGGACCTCTCTCCCTCTTCGGAAACCTCCTCGTCGGTGCTCGTCGCCGCGTGACCATGGGAGTACTATGGCCGACAGGATTTTAATGCGCCCGTCATCTTCCTCCTGCTCCCCTTGGCTCCTGCTGCTCCGTGACCTTCGTCCGCTCCTCCTCGTCAGGTCAGCAACATCGTGGAGTCAAGCTAGCTGCAACCAACCGGGGTTTGAGCACTAGAGCTCTAGCCGGATTCCCGCGACGGCAACCGACTCGGCACCTCGCCCCGCGGCCAGTGGCGGATACAGGGGGACCAGCAGGGGCCCTGCCCCCCTAATACCAGGATTTTGCATGTAATTTCGTATGAACAGTGGCAAAGTTAGTACTAATTTGCTGCTAAATATCAATTTTTCAAAACTTTGGCCCTCTCCAACCTAATTTAGTAGCACTTGGCCCCCCTGGTACAAATTTTCTAGCTCCGCCACTGCCCGCGGCTATAAATAGCCAGCCCCGTGGCCTCCGAGCAGTCCATCCACTCCCCCTCATTCCCAGTACTGCTCGTGACCTTTACAGCTAGCTCGTGGATGCCTCGAGCCTTCCAATGGCCGCCTCGACCGCCGAGGGCCTCTGCTCAAATTCGAGCGAGCCAAGCCTCCCCTCCCTCTCTCTCCACCACCACTCCCTGGCGCATCTCTCCCTTAGCTCAGTTCATCGGCGGATCCACCATGGCCTCGGTTCCATCTTCACCGACGTCGGCCATCCGCTGCGGTGAACACAGCTGTCGTTCCCAAGCTCCTCAATGTCTACATCCCCCGGGGCCGCCTCCGCCTCGTTCCCCTACATCCGTGGATAGGTCGGGCGCCGGCTCTGCTCTGGCCAGGCGCAGGCGAGAGGAAGGAGATGGCGCCGCCATCGCCAGCTAGCTGTGGGCCCCGCACATCAGCCACTCCGCGTTGACCCAGTCGGGTGGTGATGTGGTTAAGTGGCGGCCCCGTCTGTAAGTCTCACCCGTTGACTCGGACCCGTTGAGGTGGATAAGTGAAAGCATATTCCTCAGAATACGTTTTCCTCCATCGAAAGCGCATTTCCTTTCTTCTTCAGACCCGAATACGTTTTCAGTTCAGTGAAAGCGTATTTCTCTGATTTCGTTTTCTGTTCAGACCCTGTTGGAAAATATTTTCTTTACAGATGGGTCACTGGGAGAAAAACTATCACAACCTTTTGCTCCCAACTCCAAATGAGGTGATTCCAAAGCCCACTTCTTCTTCTCGTCGAGCCTGTTCTGTTGGTATCATTTTCACCATGTGTTAACATTCTGAAAATG
This sequence comes from Triticum urartu, assembly GCF_003073215.2. Classification (NCBI taxonomy): domain Eukaryota; kingdom Viridiplantae; phylum Streptophyta; class Magnoliopsida; order Poales; family Poaceae; genus Triticum; species Triticum urartu. The sequence goes on along the minus strand of NC_053027.1, from coordinate 506,671,226 downwards.
ACCATTTTACCCTTGCACTTTATCAGCCCCCTCCGAGAGAGAACGTTTTTCGGTGATTCTTTCTGCGAGCTTCTCACATTCTTCCTGGTGATTTCGTCTACCCAAGGCAAGCCACACCCTCCATTTGCATGATTGCAATGCAGTGACATGGATTAAATTATTTCAATTTTTATAAAATATTGCATTAGCTATGTATGATTTTGTTCGTGGCATTTCTCGGAGAATTGTTTTGATCTTGCTATTGCCATGATATTGTTTGGAGTTCTAGGATTAATATTCTGCAGCTTATATGGATGACTTGTTGCCTTTGGATTATTAGTCGCTTATGTTATGATTATTTTCATGTTCGCATCTAGTATTATTTTGGAGTATTACTTTGGAGTATTATTTTGGAGTATTACTTTGGATTATTAGTTGATATTATGCTTTGGAGTATGATTTCGGAGATAATGACTGCATGTGGATCTTAGGTTAATATTTTGATCTTGTTATTGGAGTAGTAGTATTACCGTTCTTGGATTCATCATGATAGTAGTGTTATGATGTCCTCAAAGTATTTTGGTAAGACGATATTAACCTTTGGATTATTTGTTGGATATTGCTATGACTTTGATTATAGGTTGATAGATGATATCAGAGGATCAGTTATCACTGTTATACTTTGAGGATAAATTCCGTCATTAAGTTGGTCAGGTGCCACCGAACTAGGCTTTTCTAGTGCAACCACATTTTCCTTTTATGGGGAGGCCCTAATGCGGTCTATTGTCATGCCTCTCGCCGGTGCCTCCAACGAGGGAAGGTTATGGGCGTGCGGTACCCTGGCTCAGTAAGGAGACATAACATTGTGTTCCCGTAGTTGTTGTTAGGCGCCTTTTTGTCCTCGTTCGGGACTGTTTTTGTTTTTCCACGACGGTGGCCATTGATGCCTTTGGTAGGCACGGGGCCACCCAAGACTGAACCCAAAAGGGGTGTTGGTCAGAGTGGCCGGGAGAGTGTCAAGGCAGTAGATCGGTTTTGTCGGAACGCCGTTGGTCCACCCGAATGGGAGTGCGAGGCCATGGGTTCTGTGTTGGGGGTAAAGTGCGCTACCTCTGCAGAGTGTGTGTGTTTAGTCTATCGATAGCCGCGTCCTCATGGGCACAAGTTCGTACTAGGTCACACCATTCGATCAACACTCACTTGACGAAATGACTTATAGGTGATTGATATGTTGATATATATTGTGAGCAGTAACAGTTTGGCAGGATGTTGGGATGATCTCGAGGATGATCATCCAGTCTGTGATGTGGTCACACAGTGATCGCATGGAGGTATTGATCACGAGGTGATCATGTGGATGTTTTGATCACGAGTTGATCAGGTTGATCACGAGGTGATCGAGATGGTATATTGCTTGGCCGGTTAGCCAAGAGTGAGATGGTTGTTGAGGCTGAGATGTTGGTTTATCAGTATCATAGTAGTTTCATATCATGCTTAGTAGTTGCTCTCGCATCATGATAGATGCTAATTTAATTAACATGTTTAATGCTATGTTATTGTCTTGCCTTGATGCTTTTGGTTGTTGTGAGCTTGCAAGTACATTCAATGTACTGACCTTGAGTGTCATGCCAGATTGTAGGTGATGCCATGATTGCTTGTCGAGGTTGCCGTGCATATGAGATAGATCATGTCCCAGCCAGAGTCCCTGCGGAGTGGAGTTCACCACCTTCGTCGTTGTTCCGCTGCTATAAGTATTCCGCTGCTACGAGTTGTTCCGCTACTAGCATAGAGTAGGTGTAGTTTCGCAGGCGTAGTGTCGCCGTGCTAATGTGATTCTTTGTAATATCAGACTCGTGTATTTATTACCCTTTGTAATAAGAGCTGATTTGTTCTATGGCAAGTAGTGTCGTATTCCAGAGACTTCTCCTCAATCTCTGTGCTAGAATACGGGGCGTTCCGGTTTCTCTAATCCGGGGTGCCACACCAGGTGGCTCGTGGGCACCTGGTGGGCCCCCTCTGGTATTTCTTCTCTCCTGTATTTTTTATATATTCCAAAATAATTCTCCGTGAAATTTCAGCTCGTGCAGAATAGGTATCTCTGATGTAGCTTTTTTAGGTCTAGAATTTCAGCTATCGGCAATCTCCCTCTTCATGTAAATCGTGCAAATTAAGAGAGAAAATGCATTAGAATTGCACCAAAGTATTATATTGATAAAAACATTATAAATAATAGTAGGAAAACATGATGCAAAATGGACGTATCATGAGACAACCCTCTTGGCCTCCAACAAAGCTGATGAAACAGATATGGAAAACTATCTTGAGGACAGTGAGACAACCCCAAGATCCTATCTTGATATAGCATTCAAGTTACTAGCCACTACTACTGGCACAAGCTCTTCGGCCTGAATCAATTCGTCTTCTTGAGTCTCAACTACAAGATGAAAGACATGATCAGCTATGCTACGACAAGAAGCCAAAGAACTGAGGAAGTCTATGCAGAATTCGGATGCATAGTTTTTGGTGCAACAACAAGCGTTGGTGGATTTTAGCACCAAACAAGAAAGGCTAATAAGCTTGCTGAGCTTATTGCCAGCATGGTGGATACCAAGGATAATGTTTCTTGAGCTCTTCTAAAGTTGTTTCAGTTCTAGACTTGTTTTGTTGCCGCGTTTATTTGCTTTGGTGGCCAACTTTGATGCCCAGTGTATGTAATATGCTGCTTTGTTGTTGCCTATATTTGCACTGTTGACAAACTTCGATCCCAGTGAATGTAATCTGTGTAATAGCCGTAATAGGCTAGCATTAGTTGTTTGCTTATTTAGTTCCTTATAAACTTGTTTATTTGTTTGCTTATAGCCATTGTAGTTCTTTTTCCTCAGTTTGCTAGTGGCCGCTATAACCATGGGCCACATACGAACCATGGTAACCATGGGCCTGCTACCTCCCATAGTGACCATGGGCCTCATGCGGGACGTAGGATCAATCCATGGGCCACTCATGGGTAGTACTATACGTGGGCCAAAACCGGACCGCTCTATGGGCTATAAACTGGCCAAAATTGGAACAATCTGTTTATGGGCCCATACCATAATAAGGTGTTAACATGCCGGAAGACAGCACCGGCTTAATTTTATCGACATGCATAATGAGTCATTAATGGGCCGGAATACATGATGGGATGAAAACGACCAAATGGGTTAACGAGCCACAAACGGTCCAAATGTAACTACAGGCTGAATTTGGCACATTAGCAGAATAGGCCAGTAACGGACCAAAAGTAACCGAGGGACGGAAATGATTCCAAGAATTTATGGGCCCTTAGAAGGCCGAAAGATAACACGTGCTAGAAATGGCCCAATTGAATCACATGCCGTTAATGGATCCACAGCAATTTACTCTTCATTATGGGCCAGAATCACAGGCCATTAAAGGGCCCACAGATACAAAAGGCCTTATATGGGCCGAAAGACCTCACGAGCCATACATGGGCCGAAAGTGACAAAGGGCCGGAATCATATTGGATGGCCCACACGATGCCACTTGGCCAAATTCAGGAAGGCCATAACTGGTTATGAGTACTGATGTCTACTACACAACTTTATTCATGTAGACTCATGTTGAGCCTCCAAGCGCAGAGTTTTGTAGGACAATAGCAATTATCCCTAAAGTGGATGACCTAAGGTTTATCAATCCGTGGGAGGCGTAGGATGAAGGTGGTCTCTCTCAAACAACCCTGCAACCAAATACAAGAAATCTCTTGTGTCCCCAACACACCTAATACAATCGCAAATTGTATAGGTGCACTAGTTCGGCGAAGAGATGGTGATATAAGTGTAATATGGATGGTAGAAATATATTTTTATAATCTGAATAAATAAAAATAGCAAGGTCGCAAGTAGTAAATGGGCACAAAAATGGTATTGCAATGCTTGAAAATGAGGCCTAGGATCCGTACTTTCGCTAGTGCAATCTCTCAACAATGCTAATATAATTGGATCACATAACCATCCCTCAACGTGCAACGAAGAATCACTCCAAAGTTCTTATCTAGCGGAGAACATAAGAAGAAATCATTTGTAGGGTACGAAACCACCTCGAAGCCATTCTTTCTGATCGATCTATCCAAGAGTTCGTACTAAAATAACACCAAATAATTTCAGATTCATAATACTCAATCCAACACAAAGAACCTCAAAGAGTGCCCCAAGATTTCTACCGGAGAAACAAAGACAATAACGTGCATCAACCCCTATGCGTAGATTACCCCAATTTCACCTCGGGAATCCGCGAGTTGAGTGCAAAAACATATATCTAGTGAATCAATATTATACCCCATTGTCACAACGAGTATTCATTTGCAAGACATATATCAAGTGCTCTCAAATCCATAAAACTATTCAATCTGGTAACAACGAAATCTCAAAAGGAAAAACTAAATTAATCAAAACAAGATAGAGAGGGGAAAACACCATATGATCCGACTATATTAACAAAGCCTGTGATACATCAAGATCGTGACATCTCAAGAACACAGGAGAGAGAGAGAGATTAAACACATAGCTACTGATACAAACCCTTAGCCCCGAGAGTGTACTACTCCCTCCTCATCGTGGTGGCTGTCGGGATGATGAAGATGGCCACCGGTGATGATTTCCCCCTCCGACGGAGTGCTGGAACAGGGTCTAGATTGGTGTCTACAGAGCCTTGCGGCGGCAGAACTTCTGACCTAAGGTTACCCCGAGGGTTTTCGCAATATTTGGAAATTTATAGGGCGAAGAGGGGGTGCGGGAGGCCACCGAGGTGGGCACAACCCACCTGGGCGTGCCTGGGCCCCCAGGTGCACCCTGGTGGGTTGTGCCCCCCCTCGGGGCACCTCCCAGGTGCTGCTCTAGCCCACTGGATGTCTTCTGGTCCATAAAAAGTCCACAAAAAGTTTCGCGGTGTTTGGACTCCATTTGATATTGATTTCCCGCGATGTAAAAAACAAGCAAAAAATAGCAATTGGCACTGGGCCAATAGGTTAGTCCCAAAAAATGGTATAAAGTTGCTATAGAATGATTGTAAAACATCCAAGAATGATAATATAACAGCATGAATACTTCATAAATTATAGATACATTGGAGACGTATCAACACCCCCAAGCTTAATTCCTACTCGTCCTCGAGTAGGTAAATGATAAAAGAAATAATTTATGAAGCGTGAGCAAAGTGCACAAGTTTGATCAATGACAATTTCAATCACTTTTCCTAGCATCATAACAACAATTCTTTCTTATAAAACTTTTCATGTTAAAGTGGCAACCAATTCACATGTTAAGGTTCAAACAATGAATTCTCTTGAAACTCAACAACCTATGTTCTCAGTCGCCAAGCAATTGCAATTCTAGTTATTCAATAGTCTAAGTAAGAGCTCCACATACTCAACCATCATATAGTGTTCTATGATTGCCAACACTCACCACATACACATTAGCAAAACGTTTCAACCGGACACATAGAAAGATAGGGGCTTATAATTTCGCCTCCCAACGTATTCACCGCAATGGTGATGTCAACAATAATAACTCATGCTACCCATATCCAACTGGATATATGTGCCTAGATCTTTCCTCACCACATGATGCTTGCCAAAAGAGAAAAATAAAAAGGAATAGACAGAAAAACTTTGACTCTTTCATGAAAGTAAATACATAAAAGTAAAATATTGGCCCTTCGCAGAGGGAAGCAGAGGTTGCCATGCGCTTATTTGTTTGTATGCTCAACCTCTTAGTGCAAAAGAACATCATGTGTATTGCCCCTTATGATAGCAACCTTTATTATGCAGTCTGTTGCTTTTATTCTTTGCCATCACAAGTTCGTACAACGCTCAATTTTCTCTTACACTAAATGATCTAACACTTTTAGAAGCAATTTTTATTGCCTTATTGCACCGATGTCAACTTACTTGAAGGATCTTGCTCAATCCTTAGGTAGGTATGGTGGACTCTTGAAAATAAGATTTGGGTTTAAGGGTTTTTGGATGCACAAGTAGTATCTCTACTTGGTGCAGAATTTTTGGCTAGCAAGGATGGGGGGCAAGCACCACATGTTGAAGGATCTATGACAATATAACTCCTATGTGAATATGAACAAACATAAAACATTATGTTGTCTTCCTTGTCGAACGTCAACAATTTTGGTATATAATATTTTGATGGGGGCTCACAATCACAAAATATTTCCAAGATAGTGTATTTGCATGTGAAAGTTCTCTTCCTTATACTAATTATTCTTGAATTTCTTGTATGACCAATATTGTGATTGTCAAGCTTCAAAAGAATTCACTTTCTAAACCCAATGTGAAGCTACCAATAGGCATGATGTAATTTCAACTTCATGATATTCAATTAATTCGACAATTTAATCATAGGATATAAGTGAACTACAAGAGCAAATGACAAACTACTTCAAAAAGATATAAGTGAAGATCAAGCGAGTAGTTATGTAAATGGGTAACTATTTGAGGACTCTCTCTTATTTACGAACTTTCATATCTAAGTATTTTATTAATACAACAATCAAAAACAAAATAAAATGATATTCTAAGAACAGCGTAACTCATGTGAAGAGGCAGAAACTTAGGCTCAACCGATACTAACCGATAATTGTTGATGAAGAAAGGTGGGATGCCTACCGGGGCATCCCCAAGCTTAGATGCTTGAGACTTCTTGAAATATTATCTTGGGATGCCTTGGGTATCCCCAAGCTTAGGGTCTTCTCACTGCTTATTCTCCTCATATCGACATGTCACCCAGAATTTGAAAACTTCAATCACACAAAACTTAACGGAACTTCATGAGATAGGTTAGTATGATAAAGAGCAAACCATTTCACTTTGGTACTGTCAAATACAAGATTCATAATTATTATCACACAATGCCTACTATAGCATATCATTTCCACAATTTATATTAAGCAATATAAGCCGTAGAAACTAGAAAACAAGCAAATTATGCATTGAAAACAAAATCTGTCAAAAATAAAACAGTCTGTAGTAATCTGTACTCCAACCATACTTCTGCTACTCGAAAAATTCTAAAAAATTCGGACAACCTGGACAATTTGTCTATAAATCTTCTTAAAAACTAATCAACATCTTATCACGCTTACGTTAAAAATGATAATTATTTTCCTGAGCATAAAAGTTTCTATTTTTCAGCAAGATCAAATCAACTATCCCCATAGACCATCCCAAAGGTCTTACTTGGCACTTTATTAAAACGAAAGCTATAAAACATGATTACTACAGTAGCCTAATCATGTGAAGACACAAAAACAATAGGTAAAAGTGTTGGGTTGTCTCCCAACAAGTGCTTTTCTTTAATGTCTTTTAAGCTAGGCATGATGAGTTCAATGATGCTCGCACAAAAGATAGGATTGAAACATAACAAGAGCATCATGAATCATAAGTTCCTCTCTCATAATAATTTTCAGTAGCATCAGGAATGGATTCACAAATATAACCATCACATAAAGCATTATTTTCATGATCCAAAAGCGTAGAAAAATTATTACTCTTCATATAAGCAATTTTATTATCATTCACAATAGTGGGAGTATCGTATGAAACTTGAATACTAAAAATTGTTCCCACATTAAGAGAATAATGTCCAGCAGAAGGATGTTCAAAATTATGACGATAACTATCACTACTTTTTATAACATAAGTATCATCACAATAATCATCATAAGTAGGAGGCATGCAATCATCATAGCAAATTTGATCATTCAAAGTAAGGGACTAAAAAGATCATCTCCATTAATCATAACACCCCAAGCTTGGGACAAACATTAATTCCAGCACATAAATTCTCAAACATGTCATTCTCATCAAACATAGCATCCCCAAGCTTGTGGCTTGGCATATCATAAGCATAAGCATTCTCATCATTAGTAGTATGAATAGCACCAATGGTATAGTAATTGCTATCATCATAATTTCCCAAGCTGGTGCCCAAAAGATTTCCAAGATTATAAGAAGTATCATTATCTTCCCAATCATAATCATCACAACAAGCAATGGGAATAACAAAATCATCATCAATAGTGCTCTCGGACATTGTGCCATAAGAAATAGAAGCAATATCATCATCAAGTGCATCATCATCCACAATTATTTTTGATTCATTTTCATGAGGCACAACAATAATAGGAGAAACACTATTTGGGAGATATACCTTTTTACCTCTATTCTTTCTTCTTTTCTTCTTCTTCACCACATCACGTGTGGGTTTAATTAATTTTTTCAAGCTTCTTATTGATGAGATTGGTTGAATAGGGAGCTCCTCCTCGTCACCTATTTCATCATGAGAGACAATAGGAGGGAAAGTGGAAATATTTACCCTTTAATTAGTATTCCTTTTACATTTTTTTGGTTTTCACATCTTTCTATAGTTGGCAATATAAGCATTCTCATTGCAATTTACCATGCAAAACATATAGATATTCTTTAGTTTAGTTTCAACGTAATCCGTGAGAATGAATACTTCAAATCAACTATTTTTATGTTTCAATTCTTCACTCCCCAAAAATAGACAAACTCATTATAAAGTTCAAGGGTGATCAATTGATTGCAATATTTGGACATGATTCGATCATGAAAAAGCATGCATTCGAAATTAAGGTGACCAACTTCATTGCAAAGATCACAAGTAATAGGACAAACAGAACATAACTTTGTAGCAAATTCATCTATCACTTTGAGCAAAGAATTGGCTCTATCATGTTTATGCTTCTTACAAAAGCTATCCTCCCTATAAGGCACGTCTTCACAAACTTATGCACTCCACAAAAATTAACATGCTTATAAGAAACATTTTTCTCATGACTAGTGCAATAATCATTAGCATTTTGGATATTCAAAGAATTCATACTAACAACATTGCAATCATGCTCATCATTCAAATATTTTGTGCCAAACATTTTATTGACTTCTTCTTCTAACCGTTGAGCACAGTTTTCTGATCCATCATTTTCAAGAAAAATATTATAAAGATGACCAATAATATGATGCAACCTCAATTCCATTTTTTTAGTTTTCTTTTTTTAACCAAACTAGTGATAAAACAAGGAACTAAAAGATTCAATTGCAAGATCTAAAGATATACCTTCAAGCACTCACCTCCCCAACAACGGCGCCAGAAAAGAGCTTGATGTCTACTACGCAACTTTATTCTTGTAGACTCGTGTTGGGCCTCCAAGCATAGAGTTTTGTAGGACAGTAGCAATTTTCCCTCAATTGGATGACCTAAGCTTTATCAATCCATGGGAGGCGTAGGATGAAGGTGGTCTCTCTCAAACAATCTGCAACCAAATACAAGAAATCTCTGGTGTCCCCAACACACCTAATACAATGAAAAATTGTATAGGTGCACTAGTTCGGCGAAGAGATGGTGATAAAAGTGTAATATGGATGGTAGAAATATATTTTTATAATCTGAATAAATAAAAACAGCAAGGTAGCAAGTAGTAAACGGGCACAAAAACGGCATTGCAATGCTTGAAAATGAGGCCTAGGGTCTGTACTTTCGCTAGTGCAATCACTCAACAATGCTAATATAATTGGATCACATAACTATCCCTCAACGTGCAACGAAGAATCACTCCAAAGTTCTTATCTAGCGGAGAACATAAGAAGAAATCATTTGTAGTGTACGAAACCACCTCGAAGCTATTCTTTCCGATCGATCTATCCAAGAGTTCGTATTAAAATAACACCAAATAATTTCAGATTCATGATACTCAATCCAACACAAAGAACCTCAAAGGGTGCCCCAAGATTTCTATCGGAGAAACAAAGAAAAGAATGTGCATCAACCCCTATGCGTAGATTACCCCAATGTCACCTCGAGAATCCGCGAGTTGACTGCCAAAACATATATCAAGTGATTCAATATGACACCCCATTTTCACCACGAGTATTCATTTGCAAGACATATATCAAGTGCTCTCAAATCCATAAAAGTATTCAATCTGATAACAAGGAAATCTCAAAGGGAAAAATTCAATTCATCACAACAAGATAGAGAGAGGAAAACACCATATGATCTGACTATATTAACAAAGTCCGCGATACATCAAGATCGTGACATCTCAAGAACACGAGAGAGAGAGAGAGAGATTAAACACATAGCTACTAGTACAAACCCTCAACCCCGAGGGTGGACTACTCCCTCCTCATCGTGGTGGCCGTCAGGATGGTGAAGATGGCCACTGGTGATGATTTCCCCCTCCGGCGGACTGCCGGAACAGGGTCTAGATTAGTTTTCGAAGGCTACAGAGGCCTGCGGCGGTGGAACTTCTGATGTAGGGTTACCCCGGGGGTTTTCGGAATATTTGGGAATTTATAGGGCGAAGAGGGGTGCGGGAGGGCGCCGAGGTGGGCAAAACCCACCTGGCCGCGCTTGGGCCCCAGGCGCGCCCTCATGGGTTGTGCCCCCCTCAGGGCACCTCCCAGGTGCTGCTCTAGCCCACTGGATGTTTTCTGGTCCATAAAAAATCCACAAAAAGTGTAGTGACCAGACCTCAAACGGTCCAATCTTTGTGCTTAGGTGTCATCCCTAGATCAGTAATGCTGACACCACACAGTACTTGAAGGATTTATAACAGAGTAGCAATCACACACTTATTACATCGAGAGTCTCAAAAGAGAACTTACCACAATAAATATGGCTTAAGGCCATCTAATAACGATAACAGCGGAAGGCTTGGAAGATAAGTGAGTCCATCAACTCCAATGGCATCACTGAGTATAGAACCACGACCTAAAAGCACCTTAATCATCGTCTGAAAAGTCTACAACATTAACGTTTCAGCCCGAAACGGGTCAGCACATGGAATATGCTGGCAATGTAACACATAGTGAGCAATGAAAGAATAAGTCTATACCACATGCATATTTGGCTGGTGGAAAGCTCTATGGTTACAGTTTTTTTGCGTAAAGCTAATTTTTCCCTACTGCAAAGGAATATAAATTTTATTCAACTATCATGGTGGTTGTTAAACATTGAGAATGGTTGACAGCATTCTCAATCCCAATTAAACATCATCATTAAACAAAACCCAACAAAATTTATTTTAGAGTAACATGATGAGATTCACATGATAATCCAGGTACTAGATACTCATGTCCATAACCGGGACACGGCTAACCATGATTAGTTTATACACTCTGCAGAGGTTTGTGCACTTTTTCCCACAAGACTCGATCACCTCCGTTTGATTTCTCGCACTACATGGTGTTTGAGAAACGGATGACCGAGACATAGTCTTTTAGAAGCGCTAGCACCTTACGATCGGGTAGACCGTTACACCTACTTTCCCCTACATCCGGTAGTCTACCACTGTAAGAGTTTGCATGACTTAATCAACTATGCTAGAGCCCATAGTAGCTTGTGGCTGCAGACGGAAGTTTCTAGCATGAATAATCTCATGATCCCTTTGAGCCTGGGTGGCGGTCCAAAAAAAGAAACAGGCAATCGCTGGAATACCCAGGTGCCTCAATCCACCCAGATGTGTTTTTAAGTTGCCACCTTAGATAAACCATTAATTTAACAATCTCACATCTGTCATGGATTTCACTCACCTAATCCACGTCTACTAGCATAGCATGGCATAATAAGCAAACGTAGAAGTAACTCCCAAAGGTTTGATAATAACAGGTAATAGATACTACCTCATCTACTCCCCAAACCCACAATTAAATTAGATCCTAATCATGCAATGTGTGAGGGTTGATCTAATGCAATAAAAACTGGGTAGTAGGAGGTATGATCAAAGTGTTACTTGCCTTGCTGATGATCCGCGAAACCTAGCGATTCGAAGTAGCAAGCGGCGCACTCCAGGTACTCTATCGCAAATAAACAAGCATACAATAAGTACTCAACTAATGCACAGGTAAAACTCGAATAAGAGATCTAACCAAAAAGTTCAACTTAAGAACTCCGGTTGGCAAAAAGAATCAAATCGAACGAAGCAACGAAAGACAAACAAGAAAAGAAACAAGCTTCGTTTACTATTCTGGATCTAGGGCAATTTTTACAGTGGCAAAAACTTGTTTGAGTTGGTTAAACGGAAAGAGGGTTTCGAGACGAAACTCCAGGCGCTTGAATCGCCTGATTCTGATAAACGAGCGAAAAGTTATACTAGAACGAAAAACGGATCGGGAATCGTGATCAGAAAAATCGCGGATTTAATCCGAGAAAAAGAAAACGATGAACAGATTAACGAACGGACGTTCGTTAACTGGATCTAATCGAAGAACGCGTTCGTTAAAACGAACGAACGCTCGCTAAATAGATAAACCGGAAAACCGATCTATTAAAAAAACGAACTAAAAAAACCGAATGAAATCGACGGAAAACCGATCGGTTTCTCGAAAGAAAACCGGCGGCGGCGAGGTCAACCTCCGGCGGCGGCGGATCCGGCGGGCGGCGGCTCCAGCGGCGGCGGGTAGCGCGGCGGGCGGCGGCGGTAGGCTAGGCCGGCGGGGCAGCGGCTAGGGTTTGGTGGGGGGTCCGGCTGGGCCTCCCCGGCTTATAAAGCCGGCCCGGCCAAGTGTCCAGGTCGGACACGGCCCGGTAAGTCAGTTGCATTTTTTTAAATAGTTACGCTCAGAAAAAAACAAAAGGAATACTAAACGGACTCCAAAAATCCCGAAATAAATTTTCCTCGGCTTCTAAAATCGAGCCGCACATGATGAAAATTTATTTGGGGGCCTAAATGCAATTTTGGAAAACACGCATTTTTCCTAAATTCAAATAAAATAGCAAATAAAACCAAAATAAAATCTTATTTGATTTTTTTATTAAATCCTCAGTATTTCTTTATTTTTGGGAAAGTCATTTTATTCCCTCTCATATTTTGATAATAGAAATAATTGAAGATAAAATAAATAAAATCAAATGATCCTATTTTCAAAATTTGAGAAAACTCAAATATGAAAATCAAGAAATCCCCAACTCTCTCTGAGGGTCCTTGAGTTGTGTAGAATTTTCTAGGATTAGCCAAAATGCAATAAAATATGATATGCTATGATGATCTAGTGTATAACATTCCAAATTGAAAATTTGGGATGTTGCAAACCTAACCCCCTTAAGATGAATCTCGCCCTCGAGATTCGGGTTGGCTAGAAAATAGGTGAGGGTGGTCCTTTAGCAATTCTTCCTCTCGCTCCTAGGTGGCTTCATCCTCCATGTGGTGGCTCCACTGAACTTTGCAAAACTTTATAACCTTGCTGCGGGTGACTCGACTGGCATATTCTAGAATCTTGGTTGGTTTCTCTTCATTGGTCATATCACTGTCCAACTGAATCACTTCCAATGGCACTGTATCTCTCAGCGGTATATCAGCCATCTCTGCGTAGCAGTTCTTCAACTGGGAAACGTGGAACACGTTGTGAACTCCTAACAATCCTTCGGGCAATTCCAACTTGTAGGCTATTTCTCCCATACGCTCCAAAATTTTGTATGGGCCTACAAAACGTGGCGCTAACTTTCCCTTAACTCCAAAGTGCTTAACTCCTCGAAGTGGAGATACTCGAAGATAAACTCGGTCTCCGACTTCATAAACTGTCTCCTTGCGTTTAGAATCTGCGTAGCTCTTTTGCCTGGATTGAGCTAACTTGAGCCTATCGCGAATGAATTTCACTTTCTGTTCAGACTCCTTAATCAAATCCGGTCCAAACAACTGGCGGTCTCCAACTTCATCCCACGACAATGGGGTCCTGCACCTCCTTCCGTACAAGGCTTCGAAAGGGGCCATCTTTAAACTGGATTGATAGTTGTTGTTGTAAGAGAACTCTGCATATGGCAAATTCTCGTCCCAACTAGATCCGTAATCTAGCGCACAAGCTCTCAGCATATCCTCCAAAATCCGATTGACTCTCTCGGTCTATCCATCTGTCTGAGGATGGAAAGCTGTACTGAATTCTAGCCTGGTACGCAAAGTTTCATGCAACTAATTCCAGAACTTTGAGGTAAATTGGGTTCCTCTATCTGATACAATGCTCCTTGGAACTCCATGCAAACAGACGATCTTGGTCATGTATATCTTTGCCAACTTTGCACTAGTATAGGTAGTCTTCACTGGAATGAAATGAGCTACCTTTGTCGAACGATCGACTACAACCCATATCGAGTCATAGCCTGAACGAGTTCTGGGTAAACCCGTAATAAAATCCATGCCTAACTTATCCCACTTCCATTCGGGTATCGGCAATGGCTGCAGCAATCCTGCTGGCTTCTGATGCTCTGCCTTCACTTTCTGACATACCTCACAAACTGCTACATACTCCGCAATATCCTTCTTCATTCCGGTCCACCAGAAAGTATCCTTCAAATCCAAATACATCTTGGTATTTCCTGGGTGAATCAAATATGGTGAATCATGGGCCTCTTGCAGAATTAAGTTCCTGATCTCCGAATCATTAAGCACATAAACACGGTCTTCAAACCATAAGGTATCGTGCTCATCTTCACAAAATCCCTTAGCTTTTCCTTTGCTCATTTTCTCCTTTATAGAGGCAATCTCCTTGTTAGTCTTTTGGGCTTCTCTGATCTTATCCATCAAAGTAGACTGAATCTCCAATGCTGCTATATAGCCTCTTGGAACTATTTCCAAACATAGCTCTCGAAGATTTTTAGCTAACTCCCTTGGTAAATCTCCCGTCATTAAGGTGTTGACATGGCTTTTATGGCTCAACGCGTCAGCTACTACATTGGCCTTTCTGGGCTGATAATGCAATCTCATATCATAATCCTTGATGAGCTCCAACCATCTCCTTTGCCTGAGATTCAACTCCTTCTGCGTGAAAATATACTTCAATCTCTTGTGATCCGTGTACACCTTACAATGGTTTCCAATGAGAAAGTGTCTCCAGGTTTTCAATGCATGCACTACGGCTGCTAACTCCAAATCATGCGTAGCATAATTTAACTCATGAGGCTTAAGCTGTCATGAGGCATATGAAACAAATCTTCCTTCCTGCATAAGTACTGCTCCAAGTCCTCGATGTGAAGCGTCGCAATACACCTCATAATCCTTGGTCTGATCCGGCAAAATCAACACAGGTGATGTAACCAAATGTTTCTTTAACTCCTGGAAACTAGCCTCACATTCCTCAGTCCATGTGAACTTGGTATCCTTTTTCAACAACTCCGTCATAGGCTTCGCAATCTTTGAGAAATTCTCAATAAACCTCCGGTAGTATCCTGCGAGTCCAAGAAAACTCCGAATCTCTCCAACTGTTGTTGGGGCTTCCCAATTTGTCACGGTATCAACCTTAGTGGGATCTACTGCTATACCTTCTCCGGATATAACGTGTCCGAGAAATCCAACTTCCTTCAACCAAAACTCACATTTGCTAAACTTGGCATATAACTGATGTTCTCTGAGCTTACCAAGTACCAAACTCAAATGCTCCTTATGCTCTTCTTCATTCTTCAAGTAAACCAGGATATCATCAATGAACACCATGACGAACTTATCCAAAACCTCCATTAATACTTTGTTCATCATGTTCATAAAATATGCAGGTGCGTTAGTCAGACCAAATGACATAACGGTATACTCATACAGCCCATACCTGGTGGTAAAGGCCGTCTTAGGTATATCCTGTTCTCGAATCTTCAACTGATGGTATCCTGATCGCAGATCGATCTTGGAAAATACCTTAGCTCCTTGCAATCGATCAAACAGATCATTGATCATTGGTAGTGGGTACTTGTTCTTGATGGTACTTCATTCAATCCTCGATAATCAACAACCATCCTTAACGATCCATCCTTCTTCACCACTAGAAGTACTAGCGATCCCCAAGGCGAAGAACTTGGGCGAATATATCCTTTATCCAGTAACTCCTTAATCTGCTTCTTAATCTCCACCAAATCCTTTGCGGGCATCCTATATGGTCTCTTTGATATTGGCCCTGTGCCTGGCAAAAGTTCAATCAAAAACTCAATATCTCTATCCGGTGGCATGCCTGGCAACTCCTCTGGAAATACATCAGGGAAATCCTTCACCACTGGTACTTCCTCCTGCACAACTCCTGTCAAACAATTTACTTGAGTCCTCTTTGGCACATGTCGGGATACATACTTGATCCTTCTCCCTTCTGGGGTGGTAAGCAAGATCGACTTACTTGCGCAATCGATGTTTCCTCCATACATCGACAGCCAATCCATACCCAGAATTACATCCAATCCTTGTGATTCCAAAATGATTAAATCCGAGAGAAACACATGCCTACCTATACTCAATGGCACTTGAAAACATCCTTGACTAGCCATATACTCCGCTCCTGGTGAGCTTACTAGCATAGGTGTTCTAAGAACTTTGGTGGGCAGATTATACTTATCCACAAATCCCCTTGATATGTATGAATGCAATGCACCAGTATCAAAAAGAACGAGTGCAGTAAATGACTTAACCAAAAACTTACCTATTACAGCATCCGACTGCTCTTCAACCTCCTCCACGTTAACGTGGTTCACCTGTCCCCTATTGAAAGGGTTCGGCTTCTTCCCAGAGCTTCCATTGCCATTTCCATTCTGGGATTCAGGACATTCATTAGCATAATGTCCGGTCTTCTGGCACTTGAAACAAGTGACTTGGCTCAGGTCTCTCTTGGCTGGGGTTGATGGGTTGGTGCGGTTCTGGCCATTGCTTCCTCCATTCCCATTACCATTCTTGGTGTCATTGTGATTGTGCGAGCTACCTCCTCCATGGGTATGCTGAAAATGTCCTCCCGGTCTAGGGGTAAAATGTGGCTTCTGCTGAGCTCCTGAATTGTACTTCCCTTGTCCATACTTCCTCTTGCGGGTCTCAATCTGCTGCTGCTTCCCTTCAATCATAAGAGCATGGTCTACCAACTCCTGGTAGTTGTTGAAGGTTGCTACCATCAACTGCATGCTCAACTCATCATTCAGTCCTTCCAGAAACTTTTCCTGCTTAGCTGCATCCGTAGCTACGCCATCTGGGGCATAACATGCTAACTTACTAAAGTCCTCCACATACTGGCCAATTGTCCTTCCTCCTTGGCGCAAGTTGCGGAACTCTCGCTTCTTCATGGCCATAGGTCCTGCTGAAACATGGGCCGTACGAAAATCTTGCTGAAACTGGTCCCACGTGACAGTGTCGACAGGGAAAGTGGCTGTGAAATTCTCCCACCATGATGCTGCGGGTCCTTCAAGCTGATGCACGGCAAACTTCACCTTTTCCGCATCTGTGCATCCTGCGGTGGTCAACTCCCTTGTTGTCTTATGGAGCCAATCATCTGCTACTATCGGCTCGGTGCTACTGGAGAACTCCGGCGGATTCAGCCTAAGAAAACGGGCTAAGTGATCAACAGGTGGTGGTGGTGGGTTATTTTTGTTGTTCCCCTGATTCTGATTCTGGACTAGCAACTGCATCAATGTGTTCTACTGCTGGATCAACTGGGTGAGCTCCGGTGGGAAGGTAAATCCGGGGTCACGTCTCGGAGGCATCTGAGGGTTTAGAAAAGATGAGATTTAAGAATAGAGAGGGGTCTAAAGAGAAAACACTACCCATATGCACATGAGGCAAAAGCAAACAATTCACTTCAATCAATCAAACAAGGCATACAATCGATCTAACTATCGCAAAAGTGCTCGGGCTACTATATTTACATGGTGGACTACTACTACTGATGGATGGTCTACTAGAAATATTCTTCGGTTGCAGACTCCACGATATCTGCTCCAGCTTCATCAACATAGTCATCATCGCTATCATCTGGATCCGAGTCAGTGTCGTCGATGATGATGTAGTCTTCCAGGCGAATCTCCTTGGGTTCTTCGTCTTCTTCTACTGGTGTAGGGCCTCCCATGAATATTCCGATCTTCTTGATCAGGTCGTCATTCTTCTCCACTAGTACCTCAATTTCCTCTTCATAATCTTCACGCGTAGCCTTCAGTTCTTCCTCCAGTTCCTTGATTCTTGTCCTCGCCTTCTTCAGATCTATCATGTCTGCGCACATCTGGTTCTCCTGGATAAAAGCTGCAACTGATCTATCCTTCCTGGTGTTGATCATCTCTCAGTGCTCATTGTCGTGGTTCTAACTCTGACAGTGATGTAGGGGGGTGAGTATGGAGAGGCTAGATCCTAGCTATTGGGAAGTTGTTACACGCGAGGTTTACGAGTTCAGGCCCTTCTCGGAGGAAGTAATAGCCCTACGTCTCGGAGCCCGGAGGCGGTCGACTGGATTATGCGTGTATGGATTACAGGGGTGCGAACCCTGCTTACTGAGGAGGGGGGTGGCTTATATAGAGTTCGCCGGCTCCCTCCTGCCCCCAGTAATGCAGGGTTTAAGGTACATTTAAGGTCGGGCGTTACTGGTAACGCCCCTAATAAAGATCTATAATGACCATAAAGACTACTTAACAGCTGACCGTTTGCCTGCGGAGTGACTATAGATCTCCCGGCGGTCGAGTGGTTGGCTTCATGGTCGAGTGATAGCTTCTTGGTCGAGTGTCTTGAACCTGTCGAGTGGGATGCCTTCAAGTCGATTGAAAGGTGATTTCTCCCAGGGGTGTCCTAGAGTAGGACTCTTCGGTCAGGTCCGTGTCCCTACCCTAGGTACATGTCTTCATCATTAGCCCCCGAATGGATCGAGGTTATAGTGGGGAAAGAGTTGGAGATCTTTCCGACTGGTTCTTCGGGCTATGTGAGCACCTCGTTTCGGGACAATCATCACGGATGACGTTGCCAACCTTTTTCAGTCGCCTTGATCCATTCCAGGCCTTCCGTCGAGTGAATTTCTTTGTTTGTGCCATACCGAGTGCCGGCGCGATCGGGGTCTTCTGTTTTTTAGCAAGTTGTTCTGCGGCCCGTGGATGTCGCGGGATTTGGATTTTGGGAAGCGCGCGAGACGGGAGCAGCCGCAGTAATCGGAAGCGATAAAGCGGAAGTTCCTCGATCTCCGCGTCGCCTTTTTCACCACGTACTGCGCGCGCGTCTGTTGCGGGATTTGACTGGATGGCCTGGGCCTACCGGTCAGCCACTCGGGAGCGGCCCCTTATAAGTTGCCGGCTCGGGGTTTCCAAGCCGTGCGCCCTCTTCTCCTTCCTTCTTCCTCTCTCCCTTTGCCAGTCTCTCTTCTACCTCCGCTCTCACCCTAACGCCGTGAGCCCGTGCGAGATCTCTCCGGCGACGATGGTGAAGGGCAAGACCACCACTTTGGAGCGCGCGAAGAAGGCGGCGGCGGCGGGGAAAGGGAAGAGATCTGCTCGGGGCGGATCCTCCTCCAGGACCGCTCTGCCCAAAGGTTGGATCCAGGGCGACTGGATGCCCTCGGTGCTCCGGCAAGAGGATCTTGACGACATGGTCGAGGGGGGAGCCATTCCCCATGAAGCTGCGCGTCTTCCGGAGGGAGAGATCGAACCTCAACCCCGTGACGGTGAGTGCGTGCTCCTAGCCACCCACATCGACCGAGGGTTTTCTCTGCCGCCCCATCCTTTCTTCCGGAGTTTCTTGAATTTCTTCAGAGTGCAGCTCCATCACTTTACCCCCAACTCCATAGTCTATCTTGCCGCGTTCATTTCCATGTGCGAGGCCTTCCTGGGTTGCCATCCGCATTGGGGGCTTTTCAAGCATATTTTCACTTGCCGCTCTCAGTCGGTTAAAAAGGCCAAGTCGAGTGATGAAAAGACGCAAGTGATCCAGCTGTGCGGGGGCCTGGCGATCCAGACGAGGGGGAAGAGCTGTTTTCCCTCTATCACATTCCCGGAGTCGGTCCGCGGCTGGCAGTCGACCTGGTTCTACTGCCAGGACCAGGCGACCCCCGGACAGTCGACTGGTCTTCCTCCTTTTTCCCTCGACCGAGCCGAGAAGCCTGTCTCTCTGAAAGTCACGCCGGAGGAAAGGGCCCAGGTCAAGGTGTTGGCGGGTCGAGTGGTTGAGCTTGTCCGTGAGGGGGTGACTGGGATGGACCTGTTAGAGGTCTTTCTCCAGAGGCGCATTCAACCGCTCCAGGCGCGAGACCACCCGATGTGGCTGTATTCTGGCCTTGACGACACCACTCGGATCCACCCGGAGGAGGTCACCGATGAGATGCTGGAGGGGTGGCTGTCAAGTATCACGGGGAACAAAGACAACCCCCGAGGAGCCAGAAGGGTAATTCCACTCGACAACTCATATGAAGTGGACCAGGTATGTCTTTGTGTCGGATATTTGGCCTTTTGTATTGGTCTTCTTTGGATAAGTCAATTGACTTTCGCCCTGTATGTTGTCTTCCAGGCGACCACTGAGATGTACTCAACGCCCAACGGGGCACAAGGGTCGACTGAGGAAGGTGAGGGGAGCGGAGGCGAGAGCGGGGACGACCAGGGCGAGTGGGAGTCCGACGGTGAGGGAGATGAAGGCGATGACATCTTCTCCAGCGAAGAGGAGGAGGAGGCTGAGCCCTCCCGCCCGGAGGGGCGGTCCAAGCTCACCCACGATCCAGCGCGGGAACGTGACAAGGCGACTGCTCCTGTTGGGCAGTCGTCGAAACGCCCTCGGACTTCTTCACCTCTGCCGATCGGGAAGGCTCCTAAGCACCCACGAGTGACGCCATCCAAGCCGCCCAAGGCCTTGCCCAAGATGAAGATTGCTGTTCCCACCATTTCTGGGTAACAACAACACTTGCTTTCCTTTGTCGACTATGGACGGATCCTTGGTCGATTCACTGAGCCAATTGACCAACTTTCGAGATTTGCAGTGGTGCAACATCTGAGGTCTCCGCGAGGAATGACGACCACGAGATGGAGGACGCTGTCACCTCCAACCCTGGTACGATCACTGACGTTCCTGCTTTTGAGTCGACTGAAACTTTATTGCGATTGAATGTTTTCCTTGCAGCTCCTCCTCATGTTATTGACCTCCCGGACGACGACGACGACGGACCACTGAGGGTGAAGAGGAAGAAGAAGGCGTTGGCTGGCAAGACTCTGCAATCCACTCCGGCGCCTGAGGCCGCGGTTCGGGACGATGGCGAACCCACTCAGGCTTCCGTGACTTTCGCTGTTCCTCTGACGAGTGTGCGGCCTTCAGCGTCGACTGCGGATCCGTCTTCGCTTTTTGCTGCGTACCCCGTCCCTGAGGACCAAGCGGCTGCTGCGAAGGAGGCTGTACGCCAGGCTGGAGTCATGATGGAACAGGTGAAAGTGGCTCAGGAGGCTTGCCAGGCGGCATATGACGCGAGCTCGGCTCTTCAAAGTAATGTCCAGGTCAGTCGACTTCAACACTTGGTCTGTTTCGATATGTCCTTTGAAGATTCTCTTTTCCGAAGGTCTTTAAGTTTGTACACCCAGTGGGTGTGTTTGCCAATTCTTGGACGAGTGGGGGCACGCTAAGTGCACCCACTGGGTGTAGTCCCCGAGACTACGGTGGACTGCTGGCGGTCGACTGTAGTCTTTAAATTGAGTTGTTGTAGTTGAATTTCTTCGCTCTGTCTGATCGGGTCATGTCGAATGGAACGGAATCCTGTCGACTGCGGGCAGTCGACGTCTTTCTCTCTCTTTTTTTACTGTGGGGGCACGTTGAGTGCACCCACTGGGTGTAGCCCCCGAGGCTACTGTCGAATGTTTTGCTTCGGCTGTAGTCTTAGAAACTGTGTTATTGTCTCTTAACTGCTCGGAAGCAGCTTGTCTTGGACTCGACTTCAGGGATCGGTCGAGTGGGATAGGAACCGGTGAGGGCACGCTGAGTGCACCCACTGGGTGTAGTCCCCGGGACTATGGTGGACTGCTGGCAGTCGACCGTAGTCTTAGTATTTACTGCCTTTGTTGCTTTTTCCTTTTTACTGAAATTGTAACTCCTCCTCTTTAACTTCAGAAATCTTGTGATCTTGGAACCCGCTTGGCTGACTTGGAGAAGCAGCAAATTCAAATGAACCTTGATCTGGAGCTGGCCAGGACAGAACTGCAGACGGTCAGAGACGGCGCCGCAGATAAGACGTCTTTGTCGACTGGTTAGTTTTTAGGCTTGAGTATCTTTTCGCTTTCTCCGACTCAATCATCATTTTTTGCAAAAAAACTGAAAGAAGCTCTGGCGAAGAAGGATCAGGACTTGGCTGCTGCCCGTAAGGAGGCTGATGACAAGACCGCTCTGGCCGCACAGAAGCTAGCTTCGGTCGACCACTTAGAACAAGAGAATACCAAGCTCAAGACCGCTCTGAATGAAGCCAACAGGGAGTGTTCACGTTGGAAGAAGGAGAACCTCACCCTGAGCGAGAAGCTGGAAAGCCTCGCTCGCGGGAGAAACGACCTGGAGAGCTACTTGGGGAGCCTCGCCAAGAAGTTGTACCTTAAGCTTGAAGGTGCGCATTCAGTTCTGACTGGTTTTTGAGTCGACTCATTCTGTGAAAATTGTCTTATCCTTGAATCTTGTATGCAGAGCTTTGCCAGAATTTTGAAGAGGAGACCAGTCGAGTGGAGCCGAGCTTGGACCCTGTTAACTCTCTTGTGAAGGACGAGGCCGCAATGAACGTGCTCCGTCTGGAGTCTCGTGTTGACGGCGTCGTGGATTACTTGGCTCAACTGAAGGTTGCCATGACGCGGATCCACCCGACACTTTGGCCGGAATCTACGCTCCAGAATGATCTCGAGTCTCTGATGACCCGACTCAATGGAATCTCTGACCGAGTGCAGGAGTGGAAGAAGTCTTCAGCTCGGTGTGGCGCTGACGTGGCTCTGTCCCTGGTCCGCGTCCATTGTAAGGAGGTGCGGGAGGAGAAGCTGGCCGCCATCCAAGTCGCCAACACGAGGAAGCACAACTTCCAGGACTTCATGGAGACATTTATTGCTGCTGCTACCCGCATCGCAGATGGGATCGACTTGGATGAGTTCGTGGCCCCTGCCAGTCCTCCTCCTCCTGAGGAATGAAAAAACTTGCCTCGGAATGCCGAGTGTATTTTGTAAACCGTTAAACTCTGCCTTAAATTTGCCTCGGAATGCCGAGTGGAAGTGTAACAGTTAAACTCTGCCGAGCCGGGGGCTCGAGTACTTTGACCTGAGGTTTCTGGGACCTTTTAGG
The DNA here is from genome assembly GCF_003073215.2 of Triticum urartu. Taxonomy (NCBI): domain Eukaryota; kingdom Viridiplantae; phylum Streptophyta; class Magnoliopsida; order Poales; family Poaceae; genus Triticum; species Triticum urartu. The sequence goes on along the minus strand of NC_053027.1, from coordinate 506,648,174 downwards.
CTTTATCCGTAATTGATTTGTCGTTGAATCTCTTTGTGGACGACCCGTCGAGTGGAATTTGATCTTCACTCGAAATAACTTTGTGTCTGTGGTGCAGCTCCGAAGGAGAAGGTGGCAGTCGACCTGCCTCTCGTCGTCCTTGGGACATGAGAAGTGTTTCATACTTAGGCGAGCGCTGGGCTGCAGCTAAGCCTCCGAGCGGGAGGTTTGCTCTCGCTCGGTAGGATTTTAAACTTAGGCGAGTGCTGACTGCAGCTAAGTCTCTTCGTAGGAGAACTTAGGCGAGTGCTGGACTGCAGCTAAGCCCCCGAGTCGGGGGTTTGCTCTCCACTCGGTAGGATTTTTCAAACTTAGGCGAGTGCTCACCGCAGCTAAGTCTCTTCGTAGGAGAGCTTAGGCGAGTACTGGACTGCAGCTAAGCCCCCGAGTGGGAGGTTTGCTCTCCACTCGGTAGGATTTTTCAAACTTAGGCGAGTGCTGACCGCAGCTAAGTCTCTTCGTAGGAGAGCTTAGGCGAGTACTGGACTGCAGCTAAGCCCCCGAGTGGGAGGTTTGCTCTCCACTCGGTAGGATTTTTCAAACTTAGGCGAGTGCTGACCGCAGCTAAGTCTCTTCGTAGGAGACCTTAGGCGAGTGCTGCACTGCAGCTAAGCCCCCGAGTGGGAGGTTTGCTCTCCACTCGGTAGGATTTTTTCAAACTTAGGCGAGCGCCGGACTGGACTGCAGCTAAGTCTCTAAATGAGAGAACTTAGGCGAGTGCTGGACTGCAGCTAAGCCCCCGAGTGGGAGGATCGCTCTCCACTCGGTAGGATTTTTTCAAACTTAGGCGAGTGCCGGACTGCAGCTAAGTCTCAAGTGAGAGAACTTAGGCGAGTGCTGGACTGCAGCTAAGCCCCGAGTGGGAGGATCGCTCTCCACTCGGTAGGATTTTTTCAAACTTAGGCGAGTGCCGGACTGCAGCTAAGTCTCTAAGTGAGAGAACTTAGGCGAGTGCTGGACTGCAGCTAAGCCCCCGAGTGGGAGGATCGCTCTCCACTCGGTAGGATTTTTCAAACTTAGGCGAGTGCCGGACTGCAGCTAAGTCTCATGAGAGAACTTAGGCGAGTGCTGGACTGCTGGACTGCAGCTAAGCCCCCGAGTGGGAGAATCGCTCTCCACTCGGTAGGATTTTTTCAAACTTAGGCGAGACGGATTCGCAGCTAAGTCACCCACTGGGGGATTTCGTATGTAAAAAAAAGTGACAACAATTAATGGAACACTCTTGCCTTTGATAAAAACGAACTGCGGGAATTTTTCTTATTACATCTCGTCCAAGGTTGAGCTCAAGTGTAAAAGGGGCGGAGTAGTTCCGCATTCCAAGCTCGAGGCTCGTCGATCTGGTGATCAACATTGAAGAGGTGATACGCTCCATTGTGGAGGACTCTGGTGATGATGAAGGGACCTTCCCAAGTGGGAGCAAGCTTGTGTGGTTTCTGTTGATCCACTCGGAGGACCAAATCTCCTTCTTGGAAGGCTCGACTCTTCACATTCCGGGCGTGGAATCGACGCAAGTCTTGCTGATAAATGGTCGATCTGATCATGGTCATCTCCCTCTCTTCTTCGAGGAGGTCGACTGCATCTTGCCGGGCCTGTTCTGCTTCATCTTCGGTGTAAAGCTCGACTCGGGGCGCGTTGTGAAGAAGATCACTTGGCAGAACCGCTTCGGCTCCATAAACCAGAAAGAATGGAGTTCTTCCAGTCGACCGGTTAGGGGTGGTCCTCAATCCCCACAGAACTGACGGAAGCTCGTCGACCCAAGCACCTGCCGCGTGCTTGAGATCACGCATCAGCCGAGGTTTTAGTCCTTTAAGAATCAGACCATTTGCTCTTTCAGCTTGCCCATTCGACTGAGGATGCGCGACCGACGCGTAGTCGACTCGTGTGCCTTGAGAGGCGCAAAAGGCTCTGAACTGGTCTGAATCGAAGTTTGACCCATTGTCAGTGATGATGCTGTGAGGGACTCCATATCTGAATGTTAGTCCTCTGACGAAACTAATAGCAGTGCCAGCATCGAGGTTCTTGATGGGTTTAGCTTCAATCCACTTGGTAAACTTGTCGACTGCCACAAGCACATGGGTGAAACCGCTCCTACCTGTTCTCAGAGGACCAACCATGTCCAGTCCCCAGACAGCGAAGGGCCAGACGAGTGGAATGGTCTTCAGGGCTGATGCGGGTTTGTGGGACATGTTGGAGTAGAACTGACACCCCTCACACTTGTCAACTATCTCCTTTGCCATCTCATTTGCTCTTGGCCAGTAAAATCCCGTCCGGTATGCTTTGGCCACAATGGTTCGGGAGGATGCATGGTGACCGCAGGTCCCCGAATGGATCTCATCAAGGATCATCTGACCTTCTTCCGGAGTTATGCACTTCTGACCGATTCCAGTCGCGCTTTCTCTGTACAACTGCCCCTTTATGACTGTGAAGGCCTTGGATCGGTGGACAATCTGTCGAGCCTCTTCCTCGTCCTCTGGGAGCTCTTTCCTTAGGATATACCCGATGTATGGTATCGTCCAGTCGGGAGTGATGGCCAAGACTTCCATGATCAGGTCGACCACAGCAGGAACTTCGACTTCAGTCGGATCTGTGGCACTTTTCGGTTGTGGGGCTTCTTCTGTGAAAGGATCCTCCTGGACTAACGGCGAGCGGATGTGCTCCAAAAACACATTGCTGGGAATGGCTTCTCTTTTGGAGCCTATCTTTGCCAGATCATCGGCTGCTTGATTTTTGAGTCGGGGGATGTGATGAAGCTCTAACCCCTCGAATTTCTTTTCTAGCTTTCTCACTGCGTTGCAATAACCAGTCATAGCCAGGCTTCTGACGTCCCACTCCTTCATTACCTGATTAACCACCAAATCTGAGTCGCCGTAGACCATGAGGCGACGGACGCCGAGTGAAATGGCCATGGGCAACCCATACAGAAGTGCTTCATACCCTACTTCATTGTTGGAGGAATCGAAGTGAATCTGGAGGACGTATCTGAGCTTTTCTCCTCGGGGGGAGACTAGAACTACCCCAGCACCGGAACCATTCAGCATATTAGATCCATCGAAGAACATGGTCCAGTGCTCTGAGTGAACTTGAGTCGGAAGCTGCTGTTCAATCCACTCGGCGACGAAATCTGCGATTGCTTGGGACTTAATAGCCTTCTTTGCTTCAAACCTGATATCTAAGGGAAGGAGTTCAATCGCCCACTTGGCCACTCGACCAGTTGCATCTCTGTTATGCAGTATCTCTGATAGTGGGGCGTCGCTGACGACTGTAATGGAGTGGTCAGAGAAGTAATGTGCAACCTTCTTCGTGGTCATGTAAATCCCATATACAAGCTTCTGGTAGTGAGGGTATCTTTGTTTTGAAGGGGTCAAAACTTCAGACAGATAATAGACTGGGCGCTGAACTCTGAAGGCCTTTCCTTCTTCTTCCCGCTCGACCGTGAGTACTGTACTGACAACTTGTCCCGTGGCCGCAATGTACAGCAGCAGAGGCTCTTTGCTGATTGGGGCAGCAAGCACCGGCTGGGTGGAGAGCAGAGCTTTGAGTTCTGCAAACGCTGCGTCAGCTTCTGGAGTCCACTCGAACTTGTCAGACTTCTTCATCAGTCGGTAGAGAGGCAACGCCTTTTCACCGAGGCGAGAAATGAATCGACTAAAAGCGGCCAAGCAGCCTGTAAGCTTTTGGACATCGTGCACGTGTACAGGACGCTTCATCCGGAGTATGGTGCCAATTTTCTCAGGATTGGCGTCGATACCTCGTTCGGAAACGAGAAAACCGAGTAACTTTCCGCCTGGAACTCCGAATGTGCATTTTGACGGATTGAGCTTGATATCATACCTCCTGAGGTTGACAAAGGTTTCGGCAAGGTCAGCTCGCAGGTCGGAACCTTTGCGTGACTTGACCACAATATCATCCATGTATGCCTCCACATTCCGACTGATTTGAGTGAGTAAACACTTCTGAATCATTCTCATGAACGTGGCTCCGGTGTTCTTGAGGCCGAACGGCATAGTGACATAACAGAAGCATCCGAATGGGGTGATGAAAGATGTTTTGATTTCGTCGGGTCCATACAGACGGATCTGATGGTACCCGGAATAAGCATCTAGAAAAGACAATCTCTCGCACCCCACAGTCGAGTCGACTATTTGGTCGATGCGAGGGAGAGGAAAATGATCTTTCGGGCAGGCCCGATTGATATGTTTGAAATCAATGCACATGCGAAGTGACTTGTCCTTCTTGGGGACCATGACGACATTGGCGAGCCACTCGGAGTGGTAAATTTCTCGGATGAACTCTGCTGCTAAGAGCCGAGCCACCTCCTCGCCAATGGCTTGCTTCTTCTGGACGGCGGACCGTCGAAGATGTTCCTTCACAGGCTTGAATTTTGGGTCGACCCATAGACGGTGCTCAGCCAGCCCCCTGGGAACTCCAGGCATGTCGGAGGGTTTCCATGCGAAGATGTCCTAGTTCTCACGGAGGAGCTGGATGAGCGCTTCTTCCTATTTGGAGTCAAGCGTCGTTGAGATGTGAGTTGGGGCAGCATCGGGGTCGGTCCGGTGAATGTCGACTGTTTTTGTTTCACCGGATGACTGAAAAGCTGATTCTGAAGCAGGCTTCTTGGCTCGTAGCAACTCGCTTGGGTCGGCAGTCTTTTGGTACTCTTGCAGCTCGACCACTGCCATCTGAGCATCTGCAATCTTTGAGCCCTTCTGAAAGAACTCTTCCGCCTTCTTCCGATTGCCTGTGACAGTGATCACACCTTTGGGGCCAGGCATCTTCAGTTTGAGGTACACGTAACATGGCCGGGCCATGAAGCGTGCGTAAGCTGGCCTGCCCAAAATGGCGTGATAAGCACTTTGGAAGTCCACGACCTCGAATGTCAACTTTTCCTTGCGGTAATTCTTTGAATCACCGAAAACCACATCAAGAGCGATCTGGCCGAGTGATTGGGCTTTCTTCCCAGGAATGACTCCATGGAAACTCATGTTACTGGTGCTGAGTCTGGACATCGGAATGCCCATTCCTTTCAATGTTTCAGCATACAGTATGTTCAGGCCACTGCCTCCATCCATCAGGACTTTAGTCAGTCGAGTGCCTTCAACAATTGGGTCGACCACCAAAGCTTGCCTCCCAGGGGTGGCAATGTGCGTCGGGTGATCAGACTGGTCGAATGTGATGGCAGTCTGAGACCACTTCAGGTAACTGGGTGTTGCCGGGGCAACCATGTTCACCTCTCGGTTAATGACTTTCAGTCGACTTTTGCTTTCGACATCGGCAAAAATCATCAGGGTGGAATTGACTTGGGGGTATCCATCGTCACTGTCTTCCTTGTCCTTGACTCTGTCCGACTCTTTTTCCTTATCCTTGGACTGTTTTCCTTGGAACTGCTGGATCAGGAGCCGGCACTATCGAGTGGTATGCTTTGGGTAAATAAAATTACCCTCTTCGTCCTTCTTGGTGTGGATGTGACATGGCAGATCCAAAACATCATTTCCGTCTTGATCCTTGACTTTTTTGGGCTTCCAGGTGCCCTTGGGTTTTCCCTTGAAGTTTCCCTGGGCTACGGCCAGGGCCTCTCCAGGAGCGGCTGGCTCGGCCTTCCGCTTCTGCTTCCGACTGGAATTGCCTCCAGTTTCCTGGGCGATTGCTTTCTGCTTGCCACTCCGGAGTCGATCTTCGTCTTCTCCGTTAGCATACTTGGTGGCAATCTCCATCATCCGATTCAGAGACATCTCTCCAGTTCGACCGAACTTCAGATTCAATTCTCTGTATTTAACACCTTCCTTGAAGGCACAAACTGCTTGATGGTCTGGCACGTTCTCAACCGAGTGATGCAGCGTGATCCACCTTTGGATGTATTCCCTCAGAGTTTCATTCGGCTTCTGCACGCAAGACCGCAGCTCGGTTAGGCCTGCAGGTCGCTTGCATGTTCCTTCAAAGGTTGTGATAAACACTCGGGAGAGGTCCTCCCAAGTGTAAATGATGCTGGGTGCCAACTGATTTAGCCATGCTCTGGCCGAGCCCTCTAACATGAGAGGCAAATGCTTCATGGCCACCTTGTCATTGCCACCGCCAATCTGTACAGCCACTCGGTAATCTTCGAGCCAGGTGTCAGGCTTAGATTCACCGGTAAACTTGCCGATTCCAGTCGCCAACCTGAAATTGGGAGGTATCACTGCGGCTCTGATGGCTCGACTGAAACACTCTGGCCCTGAAGCACGTACTCTGGTGCTGGCAGGCGCATCTCTGTTGTGGCCTTCTCGATGAGCTCTGTTCCTGTCAACCAAACCTTGAACGAGGATGGATCTCGCATCAAAGCCTGGGTCTCTGGGGTCGACTAGAATCCTCTGCCCAACACTATGAGGGCGTCTGTCATCTTGCCGTCGAGGCGCATATGACCCACTCCTCGGGGGAGGGGTTGGCACTCGACGTCGATCATCACGGTCGAATCGGTGATCATACTGCTCATTCCTCCTGTACTGATCATGCTGGCCACCACGTCCCTCACGCCTCGGGGGCGATCTCGGGCTGTGAGCTGACTCGACTGTATCTGTTGCGATAGACCGACTGTGGATCCTATTCCGCGACTGTGAGACAGCGGAATTTTGGTCTCCCGCCGCCTGGAGCAATGCTCTGATTTGTAACAAGCCCTTGCCAGCCTCTGACTGGGAGGGCTAAATCGATTCTGCTATACGGGCCGCGGCGGCCAGATTCTGAACTGGGGTTCGATATACCTGCGTCGGCGGGAAGAGCTGGCGTCGACTAGACTCGGGAGCCCGCTGACGCGCTTGCTCGTCGAGTGCTTGCTGGAGATTCTCCAGTCGAGTGCGCTTGGCCAAGTTGGCCAAACGCGCGTCCTCCAAGGCCCGGGCCTCGGGGGTGTCTCCGACGATAGGAGTGTGGAGCGCGTCCATGTTCCGGCGACGAAGCTCCTCTCGCTGCAATGATGTGAGAGGTTCGGGGAGATACTCATCATGGGGATGCGACGGATCGCCCCCACCCGCGCCTCCATCGGTGCGAGGGAAACCGGGGGGACTGTGTGTTCCATCAACCGCCAGAACCTCAGCCGCTGGATCGCTGCTGTCGCACTCGGATGCGGTCTCCACGGAGCCAGTCGATAGGTCGAACAGGCCGTAGAGGGATTCGACGGGCTCGATGGCCGTGACTTGCGGGGCCGCCGATTGGCGGGCCACGGCGTGCCTCACCCACCGCTGAAGTCTTGACCGACCGGAGCGCCTGCGCTGGTGGGAGACAGGGCGGGGAGACGATACGGTGGCTGACCCATATTGGGTCGATGGTTGCCGCAGGAGGACGCCACGAATGCATGCACGGAAATGTGTCGCACCGCGGGCGGGGAGCGCGTCGATATCGAGCGGTGCCTCCTGAAGCCAGGCGGAGTCGTCGACGATGAAGGTGAGCGCGCCGAGACGGATCTCGCGGTCCTCCACCAAAACTCCGCAAGAAAACATGATCAAAGGGATCGAGAAAAATCACAACTTCTCCAACTAAGCGCTAAGATTCCAGCCCCACGGTGGGCGCCAACTGTCGTGGTTCTAACTCTGACAGTGATGTAGGGGGGTGAGTATGGAGAGGCTAGATCCTAACTATTGGGAAGTTGTTACACGCGAGGTTTACGAGTTCAGGCCCTTCTCGGAGGAAGTAATAGCCCTACGTCTCGGAGCCCGGAGGCGGTCGACTGGATTATGCGTGTATGGATTACAGGGGTGCGAACCCTGCTTACTGAGGAGGGGGTGGCTTATATAGAGTTCGCCGGCTCCCTCCTGCCCCCAGTAATGCAGGGTTTAAGGTACATTCAAGGTCGGGCGTTACTGGTAACGCCCCTAATAAAGAGCTATAATGACCATAAAGACTACTTAACAGCTGACCGTTTGCCTGCGGAGTGACTATAGATCTCCCGGCGGTCGAGTGGTTGGCTTCATGGTCGAGTGATAGCTTCTTGGTCGAGTGTCTTGAACCTGTCGAGTGGGATGCCTTCAAGTCGATTGAAAGGTGATTTCTCCCAGGGGTGTCCTAGAATAGGACTCTTCGGTCAGGTCCGTGTCCCTACCCTAGGTACATGTCTTCATCACTCATCTCGGCGCCAACAAATCTGGTAGATAGTATCCTTGAGATCATTGCGGTAAACTTCTCCAATGCGTCCCATGGCGATGTGAGCTGCCATGCTCTTTCCTAGATTCCAAGTTGGTGCATCAAAAGAAAACTCTATGGGCTCAATGACTGGCATGAACGTCCTTCCTGGAACTTGAACTTGAATCATCCAGCGCTCTTCTTCAGGTAGAGTGGCGTTGTAGGTCCCGGTGAAGCTTGGTACTCCTATGTTCAGGTATCTAGTGACTTCCTTCAAGTGGCGTCCAAAGGGTGTTTCTTCATCCAGTTGCATGAAGTTATTCCTTGCATCCGCCATCCTAAAAGAGTAGAAAAGATGAGAGGTCAGAATGAGAAGAGAGTGAGTAGTGATCTAGGTCTTTTAGCTTAGTGGTCGTGTCCTACAGTCAGCGTGTGCTCTGATACCATCTTGTAGCGACCAGACCTCAAACGGTCCAATCTCTATGCTCAGGTGTCATCCCTGGATTAGTAATGCTGACACCAAACAGTACTTGAAGGATTTATAACAGAGTAGCAATCACACACTTATTACATCGAGAGTCTCAAAAGAGAACTTACTACAATAAATATGGCTTAAGGCCATCTAATAACGATAACAGCGGAAGGCTAGGAAGATAAGTGAGTCCATCAAATCCAACGGCATCATTGAGTATAGAACCACGACCTAAAAGCACCTTAATCGTCGTCTGAAAAGTCTGCAACATTAACGTTGCAGCCCGAAACAGGTCAGCACATGGAATATGCTGGCAATGTAACACATAGAGAGCAATGAAAGAATAAGTCTGTACTACATGCATATTTGGCTGGTGGAAAGCTCTATGGTCACAGTTTTTTTGCGTAAAGCCAATTTTTCCCTACTGCAAAGGAATATAAATTTTATTTAACTATCATGGTGGTTGTTAAACATTGAGAATGGTTGACAGCATTCTCAATCCCAATTAAACATCTTCATTAAACAAAACCCAACAAAATTTATTTTAGAGTAACATGATGAGATTCACATGATAATCCAGGTACTAGATACTCAAGATGTTCATAACCGGGGACACGGCTAACCATGATTAGTTTATACACTCTACAGAGGTTTGTGCACTTTTCCCCACAAGACTCGATCGCCTCCGTTTGATTTCTCGCAATACATGATGTTTGAGAAATGGATGACCGAGACATAGTCTTTCATAAGCGCTAGCACCTTACGATCGGGTAGACCGTTACACCTACTTTCCCCTACATCTGCTAGTCTACCACTGTAAGAGTTCGCACGACTTAATCAACTATGCTAGAGCCCATATTAGCTTGTGGCTGCACACGGAAGTTTCTAGCATGAATAATCTCATGATCCCTTTGAGCCTGGGTGGCGGTCCAAAAAAAGAAACAGGCAATTGCTGGAATACCCAGGTGCCTTAATCCATCCAGATGTGTTTTTAAGTTGCCACCTTAGATAAACCATTAATTTAACAATCTCACATCTTTCATGGATTTCACTCACCCAATCCACGTCTACTAGCATAGCATGGCATAATAAGCAAACGTAGAAGTAACTCCCAAAGGTTTGATAATAACAGGTAATAGGTACTACCTCATCTACTCCCCAAACCCACAATTTAATTAGATCCTAATCATGCAATGTGTGAGGGTTGATCTAATGCAATAAAAACTGGGTAGTAGGAGGTATGATCAAAGTGTTACTTGCCTTGCTGATGATCCGCGAAACCTAGTGATTCGAAGTAGCAAGCGGCGCACTCCAGGTACTCTATCGCAAATAAACAAGCATACAATAAGTACTCAACTAATGCACAGGTAAAACTCGAATAAGAGATCTAACCAGAAGGTTCAACTTAAGAACTCCGGTTGGCAAAAAGAATCAAATCGAACGAAGCAATGAAAGACAAACAGCAAAAGAAACAAATCGAACGAAGCAAGAGAAAAAGAAAACGACGAACAGATTAACGAACGGACGTTCGTTAACTGGATCTAATCGAAGAACGCATTCGTTAAAACAAACGAACGAGCGAACGAACGCTCGCTAAATAGATAAACCGGAAAAACCGATCTATTAAAAAAACGAACTAAAAAACCGAACGAAACCGACGGAAAACTGATCGGTTTCTCGAAAGAAAACCGGCGGCGGCGAGGTCAACTTCTTGCGGCGGCGGATCAGGCGGGCGGCGGCTCCGATAGCAGCGGCGGCGCGTGGAGCGGCGGGCGGCGGCGCGCGGCGCGGCCGGTGGCGGCGGCGGGCTAGGGCGGCGGGGCGCGGCTAGGGTTTGGTGGGGTGTCCGGCTTGGCCTCCCCGGCTTATAAAGCCGGCCGAGCGAAGTGTCCAGGTCGGACACGGCCCGGTAAGTCGGTTGCAGTTTTTTTAAAATAGTTACGCTCAGAAAAAAACAAAAGGAATACTAAACGGACTCCAAAAATCCTGAAATAAATTTTCCCCAGCTTCGAAAATCGAGCCGCACAGGATAAACATTTGTTTGGGGCCTAAATGCAATTTTGAAAAATGCGCATTTTCCTAAATTCAAATAAAATAGCAAATAAAACCAAAATAAAATCTTATTTGATTTTTTTATTAAATCCTCAGTATTTCTTTATTTTTGGGAAAGTCATTTTATTCCCTCTCTCATATTTCGATAATAGAAATAATTGAAGATAAAATAAATAAAATCAAATGATCTTGTTTTCAAAATTTGAGAAAACTAAAATATGAAAATCAAGAAATCCCCAACTCTCTCCGAGGGTCCTTGAGTTGCGTAGAATTTTCTAGGATCAGCCAAAATGTAATAAAATATGATATGCAATGATGATCTAGTGTATAACTTTCCAAATTGAAAATTTGGGATGTTACAAAAAGTTTCGCGGTGTTTGGACAAATTTGGGATGTTAGAAAACGTTTCGCGGTGTTTGGACTCCGTTTGACATTGATTTCCTGCGATGTAAAAAACAAGCAAAGAACAGCAATTGGCACTAGGTCAACAAGTTAGTCCCAAAAAATGATACAAAGTTTCTATAAAATGAATGTAAAACATCCACGAATGATAATATAACAACATGAATACTTCATAAATTATAGATACGTTGGATAAGTGAAGCACATAGACTAAAACTACTTAGGTCAAAAGATATTAGTGAAGCACATAGAGTATTTTATCAAATTTTAATTCATGTATGGCTCTCTCAAAAGGTGTGTACAGGAAGGATGATTGTGGCATACTAAGACACAAAGACACAAATAATACAAGACACTCCAAGCAAAACACATATCATGTTGGTGAATAAAAATATAGCTCCAAGTAAATTACCGATGGAAGTGGACGAAAGAGGGGATGCCTTCCGGGGCATCCCAAAGCTTTGACTTCTTGGTGTCCTCGGATTATCTTGGGGGTGCCATGGGCATCCCCAAGCTTAGGCTCTTTCCACTCCTTGTTCCATGATCCATCAAAAGAATTCACCCAAAACTTGAAAACTTCACGACACAAAACTAAAAATAGAAAACTCGTGAGCTCTGTTGGCGAAAAAAACAAAAGACCACTTCAAGGTACTGTAATGAACTCATTCTTTATTTATATTAGTTTTAAACCTACTTTATTCCAACTTCTCTATGGTTTATAAACTTTTTTATTAGCCATAGATTCATCAAAATAAGCAAACAACACACGAAAAAACAGAATCTGTCAAAAACAGAACAGTCTGTAGTAATCTGTAGCTAGCGCAAGATCTGGAACCCCAAAATTTTGAAAATAAATTGATGGACGTGAGGAATTTATCTATTAATCATCTTCAAAAAGAATTAACTAAATAGCACTCTTCAAATAAAAATGACAGCAGTTTTCGTGAGCACTAAAGTTTCTGTTTTTTACAGCAAGTTCAACAAGACTTTCCCCAAGTCTTCCCAACGGTTCTACTTGGCACAAACACTAATTAAACACAAAAAACACAACCAAAACATAGGATAAATAATTTATTTATTAAATAACAGCATAGAAAAATATTGGGTTGTCTCCCAACAAGCGCTTTTCTTTAAAGCCTTATAGTTAGGCATTGATAATTTTAATGATGCTCACATGAAAGACAAGAATTGAAGCAAAAAAGGAGCATCATAAAGCATGTGACAAACACATCTAAGTCTAACATACTTCCTATGCATAGGCATCTCATAGGCAAACAAATTATCAAGGCAAGCAAACACTAGCATATGCAAGGAGGAGGAAAGAAACAATAGCAATCTCAACATAACAAGAGGTAATTTAGTAACATGAAAATTTCTACAACCATATTTTCCTCTCTCATAGTAATTACATGTAGGATCATAAGAAAATTCAACAATATAGCTATCACATAAAATATTCTCAACATGATCCACATGCATGCAAAGTTGGCACTTCTCCGAAATAGTTGGATTAACATTAACTAAATTCATGACCTTCCCAAACGCACTTTCAATATTATTGCAAACATTATAATCAATCTCATATTCATCATGGGGTTTAAATAAATTTTCAAGATCAAAAGAAGAATCACCCCAATCATGATCATTGCAACAAGTAGAGGACATAACAAAACTAGCATCCCCAAGCTTAGGGTTTTGCATACTATTAGCAGAATTATCATTGATAGAATTTATAATAACATCATTGAAATCATGCTTTTTATTAAAAGATCTATCGCGAATCACTTCATAACATACTTCGTCGCAATTTTCAGATTCACAAATTTCAAGCAAAACTTCATAAAGATAATCTAGTGCACAAAACTCACTAGAAATTGGTTCAACATAACTGGATCTCTTCAAAAGATTAGCAAGTGGATGAGGATCCATAAATCTTAGGTTCTCTGTTTAGTAATAAATAAATGACTATTCCAACCATACGAGCAAACAAAAAGCAAACGGCCAGAAAAGGCAAATAGAGAAAGAGGATAGAGAGAGAGGGCGAATAAAACGACAAGGGTGAATTGGGGGAGAGGAAAACGAGAGGCAAATGTCAAATAATGTAATGCGAGAGATAGGGATTGTGATGGGTACTTGGTATATTGACTTTTTGCGTAGACCCCGGAAACGGCGCCAGAAATCCTTCTTGCTGCGTCTTGAGCTTGCGTTGGTTTTCCTCGAAGAGGAAGGGATGATGCAGCAGAGTAGCGTAAGTATTTCCCTCAGTTTTTGAGAACCAAGGTATCAATCCAGTAGGAGCCCACGCTCAAGTCCCTCGTACCTTCACAAAGCGATAGCTACTCGCAACCAACGCGATTAGGGGTTGTCCAGCCCTTCACGGTCACTTACGAGAGTGAGATCTGATAGATATAATATTTTTGGTATTTTTGATATAAAGATGCAAAGTAAAAAGTAAAGGCAAAGTAAAAAAGCAAAACAATATTAAAGTGATGGAGATTGATATGATGAGAATAGACCCGGGGCCATAGATTTCACTAGTGGCTTCTCTCAAGAGCATAAATATTCTACGGTGGGTCAACAAATTACTGTTGAGAAATTGATAGAATTGAGCATAATTATGAGAATATCTAGGCATGATCATGTATATAGGCATCACGTCCGTGACAAGTAGATCGAAACGATTCTGCATCTACTACTATTACTCCACTCATCGACCGCTATCCAGCATGCATCTAGAGTATTAAGTTAAAAACAGAGTAACGCCTTAATTAAGCAAGATGACATGATGTAGAGAGATAAATTCATGCAATATGAAATAAACCCCATCTTGTTATCCTCGATGGTAACGATACAATACATGCCTTGTTGCCCCTTCTGTCACTGGGTAAGGACACCGCAAGATCGAACCCAAAGCTAAGCACTTCTCCCATGGCAAGAACTACCAATCTAGTTGGCCAAACTAAATGGATAATTCGAAGAGACTTGCAAAGATAACCAATCATACATAAAAGAATTCAGAAAAGGTTCAAATATTATTCATAGATAGACTTGATCATAAACCCACAATTCGTCGGTCTCAACAAACACACCGCAAAAAGAAGATTACATCGAATAGATCTCCACAAGAGAGGGGAGAACTTTGTATTGAGATTCAAAGAGAGAGAAGAATCCATCTAGCTACTAACTATGGACCCGAAGGTCTGAGGTAAACTACTCACACTTCATCGGAGAGGCTATGATGATGTAGAAGCCCTCCGTGATGACGGCCCTCTTCCGGCGGAGCTCCGGAACAGGCCCCAAGATGGGATCTCGTGGATACAGAAAGTTGCGGCGGTGGAATTAGGTTTTTGGCTCCTGTTCTGATCGTTTCGGGGTACGTTTGTATATATAGGAGGAAGGAGTACGTCGGTGGAGCACCGAGGGGCCCATGAGGCAGGGGGGCACGCCCTGGTGGGGGGGGCACCCCCACCCTCGTGACCTCCTCTTTGATCCCTTGTAGTAGGGTCCAAGTCTCCTGGATCACGTTCGGTGAGAAAATCACGTTCCTGAAGATTTTATTCCGTTTGGACTCCGTTTGATATTCCATTTATCCGAGACACTGAAATACGCAAAAAAATAGCAATTCTGGGCTGGGCCTCCCGTTAATAGGTTAGTCCCTAAAATAATATAAAAGTGGAAAATAAAGCCCAATATAGTCCAAAACAGTAGATAATATAGCATGGAGCAATCAAAAATTATAGATACGTTGGAGATGTATCAGGCATCCCCAAGCTTAATTCCTGCTCGTCTTCGAGTAGGTAAATGATAAAAAGAGAATTTTTGATGCGGAGTGCTACTTGGCATAATTTCAATGCAAATCTTCTTAATTGTGGTATGAATATTCAGATTAGAAAGATTCAAGACAAAAGTTTATATTGACATAGAAAATAATAATACTTCAAGCATACTAACAAAGCAATTATGTCTTCTCAAAATAACAGGGCCAAAGAAAGTTATCCCTACAAAATCATATAGTCTGGCTATGCTCCATCTTCCCCACACAACGTATTTAAATCATGCACAACCCCGATGACAAGCCAAGCAATTGTTTCATACTCAACTTTTTCAAAACTTTTTCAATCTTCACGCAATACATGAGCGTGAGCCATGGATATAGCACTATAGGTGGAATAGAATGGTGGTTGTGGAGAAGACAAAAAGGAGAAGATAGTCTCACATCAACTAGGCGTATCAACGGGCTATGGAGATGCCCATCAATAGATATCAATGTGAGTGAGTAGGGATTGCCATGCAACGGATGCACTAGAGCTATAAATGTATGAAAGCTCAACAAAAGAAACTAGTGGGTGTGCATCCAACTTGCTTGCTCACGAAGACCTAGGGCAATTTGAGGAAGCCCATCATTGGAATATACAAGCCAAGTTCTATAACGTAAGATTCCCACTAGTATATGAAAGTGACAACATATGAGACTCTCTATATGAAGAACATGGTGCTACTTTGAAGCACAATATATGAGACTCGATATATCATGGTGCTACTTTGAAGCACAAGTGTGGAAAAAAGGATAGTAGCATTGTCCCCTTTTTATTTTTATTTTTTTGGGCCTTCTTTTTTTTCTTTGGCCTTTCTCTTTTTTGGGGACAATGCTCTATTGAATGATGATCATCACACTTCTATTTATTTACAACTCAATGATTACAACTCGATGCTAAAACAAAGTATGACTCTATATGAATGCCTCCGGCGGTGTACCGGGATATGCAATGAATCATGAGTGACAAGTATGAAAGAATTATAAATGGTGGCTTTGCCACAAATACTATGTCAACTACATGATCATGCTAAGCAATATGACAATGATGGATGTGTCATGACAAACTAGATGGTGGAAAGTTGCATGGCAATATATCTCGGAATGGCTATGGAAATGCCATAATAGGTAGGTATGGTGGCTGTTTTGAGGAAGGTATATGGTAGGTGTATGATACCGGTGAAAGTTGCGCGGTATTAGAGAGGCTAGCAGGGGTGGAAGGGTGGGAGTGTGTATGATCCATGGACTCAACATTAGTCATAAAGAACTCATATACTTATTGCAAAAATTTAGAAGTTATCAGAGCAAAGTATTATGCGCATGCTCCTAGGGGGATAGATTGGTAGGAAAAAACCATCGCTCGTCCCCGACTGCCACTCATAAGGAAGACAATCAATAAATAAATCATGCTCCGACTTCATCACATAACAATTCACCATACGTGCATGCCACGGGAATCACAAACTTCAACACAAGTATTCTTTAAATTCACAACTACTCAACTAGAATGACTTTAATATTATCACCTCCATATCTCAAAACAATTATCATGCTTCAATCTTTTCTTAGTATTCAACAAACTCAAAAGAAGTTTCACAAATCTTGAATACCAAGCATATTATTATTAGGCAAATTACCATGCTATTAAGAGACTCGCAAATTAATTTAAGTGGAGCATGAGAGATCAATAGTTTCTTTAAAACTAATCCACCACCATGCTCTAAAAGATTTAAGTGAAGCACATAGAGCAAAATTATCTAGCTCAAAAGATATATAAGTAAGTGAAGCACATAGAGCAAAATTATCTAGCTCAAAAGATATAAGTGAAGCACATAGAGCAAAACTACTTAGCTCAAAAGATATAAGTGAAGCACATAGAGTATTCTATCAAATTTTAATTCATGTATGGCTCTCTCAAAAGGTGTGTACAAGCAAGGATGATTGTGGCATACTAAGATACAAAGACACAAATAATACAAGACGCTCCAAGCAAAACACATATCATGTTGGTGAATAAAAATATAGCTCCAAGTAAATTACCGATGGAAGTGGACGAAAGAGGGGATGCCTTCCGGGGAATCCCCAAGCTTTGACTTTTTGGTGTCCTTGGATTATCTGGGTGCCATGGGCATCCCCAAGCTTAGGCTCTTGCCACTCCTTGTTCCATGATCCATCAAAAGAATTCACCCAAAACTTGAAAACTTCACAACACAAAACTCAAAATAGAAAACTCGTGAGCTCCGTTAGCGAAAGAAAACAAAAGACCACTTCAAGGTACTGTAATGAACTCATTCTTATTTATATTGGTGTTAAACCTACTGTATTCCAACTTCTCTATGATTATAAACTATTTTACTAGCCATAGATTCATCAAAATAAGCAAACAACACACGACGAAAAACAGAATCTGTCAAAAACAGAACATTCTATAGTAATTTGTAGCTACCGCAAGATCTGGAACCCCAAAAATTCTAAAATAAATTTCTGGACGTGAGTAATTTATCTATTAATAATCTTCAAAAAAGAATGAACTAAATATCACTCTTCAAGTAAAAATTACAGCAGTTCTCGTGAGCGCTAAAGTTTCTGTTTTTTACAGCAAGTTCAACAAGACATTCCCCAAGTCTTCCCAATGGTTCAACTTGGCACAAACACTAATTAAACACAAAAACACAACCAAAACAGAGGCTAAATAATTTATTTATTACTAAGCAGGAGAAAAAAGCAAGGAATAAAAATAAAATTGGGTTGCCTCCCAACAACCGCTATCGTTTAACGCCCCTAGCTAGGCATAAAAGCGAGGATAGATATAGGTATTGCCATCTTTGGAAGGCAATCCATACGTGGCTCTCATGATAGTTTCATATGGTAATTTTATTTTCTTTCTAGGAAAGTGTTCCATGCCCTTTTTAATGGAAATTGAAATCTAATATTCCCTTCCTTCATATCAATAATCGCACCAACCGTTCTAAGGAAAGGTCTACCAAGAATAATAGGGCAAGAAGGATTGCAATCTATATCAAGAACAATGAAATCTACGGGCACATAATTTCTTTTTGCAACAATAAGAACATCATTAATCCTTCTCATAGGTTTCTTAATAGTGGAATCCGCAAGATGCAAGTTTAGAGAGCAATCATCAAAATTACGGAAATCTAGCAAATCACACAAAGTTTTGGGAATAGTAGGGACACTAGCACCCAAATCACACAAAGCATAAAACTCATAATCTTTAATTTTAATTTTAATAGTTGGTTCCCACTCATCATAGAGTTTTCTAGGGATAGAAACTTTCAACTCAAGTTTTTCTTCATAAGATTGCATCAAGGCATCAACAATATGTTCGGTGAAGGCTTTATTTTGACTATAAGCATGTGGAGAATTTAGCACGGATTGCAACAAGGAAATACAATCAATTAAAGAGCAACTTTCATAATTAAATTCCTTGAAATCCAATATAGTGGGTTTAGCAACACCTAGATTTTTATTTCTTTCAATCCCACTTTCATCAATTTCATCATTAAGGTCTAAATACTCCGAATTTTTAGAACGCCTTCTAGGTAAAGGAAGATCATATTCAGTTTCATAAAGATTTATATTGCAAAATAAAGATTTAATAGGAGACACATCAATAACTTTTAGATCTTCATCTTGATTTTCATAGGTATTGGAAGAACACGCTTTAATAAAGGCATCTTTGGAAGCACGCATCCTAGCGGTTCTTTCCTTGCACTCATCAATGGAAATTCTCATGGCTTTGAGAGACTCATTTATATCATGCTTAGGAGGAATAGATCTAAGCTTTAAAGAATCAACCTCAAGAGAAATTCTATCAATGTTCCTAGCCAAATCATCAACTTTAAGCAATTTCTCTTCAAGCAAAGCATTAAAATTCTTTTGTGAATTCATAAACTCTTTAACACTAGTCTCAAATTCAGAGGGAATCTTATTATAATTTCCATAAGAGTTGTTGTAGGAATTCCCATAATTATTAGAAGGATTACGAGGATATGGCCTAGGACTAAAATTCCCTCTATAAGCGTTGTTACCAAAATTATTCCTACCAACAAAATTCACATCCATAGATTCATTGTTATTCTCAATCAAAGTAGACAAAGGCATATCATTAGGATCAGAATAAACACTCTTAGTAGAAAATAATTTCAAAAGTTCATCCATCTTTCCACTCAAAACATTGATTTCTTCTATCGCATGCACTTTTTTATTAGAAGATCTTTCAGTATGCCATTGAGAATAATTAACCATAATATTATCTAGGAGATTAGTAGCATCTCCTAAAGTGATTTCCATAAAAGTGCCTCCCGCGGCCGAATCTAAAAGATTTCTAGAAGCAAAATTCAATCCGGCATAAAATTTTTGTATGATCATCCACAAATTCAAACCATGAGTAGGGCAATTACGTATCATTAATTTCATTCTCTCCCAAGCTTGTGCAACATGTTCATGATCAAGTTGTTTAAAGTTCATAATATCGTTTCTAAGAGAGATGATCTTAGCGGGAGGAAAATACTTAGAGATAAAAGCATCTTTGCACTTGTTCCAAGAATCAATACTATTTTTAGGCAAAGACGAAAACCAAGCTTTAGCACGACCTCTAAGCGAAAAAGGAAATAGCTTCAATTTAACGACATCATTATCGACATCTTTTTTCTTTTGCATATCACAAAATCAACGAAGCTATTCAGATGAGTAGCGGCATCTTCGCTAGGAAGGCTGGCGAATTGATCTTTCATAACAAGATTCAACAAAGCAGCATTGATTTCACAAGATTCAACATCGGTAAGAGGAGCAATCGGAGTGCTAAGGAAATCATTATTATTGGTATTGGTGAAGTCACATAATTTGGTAGTATCTTGAGCCATCGCGACAAACAAGCAATCTAACACACGAGCAAACAAAAAGCAAGCGGGTAAAAGAGGCAAATAGAGAGGGAGGATAGAGAGAGAGATGGCGAATAAAACTGCAAGGGTGAATTGGGGGGAGAGGAAAACGAGAGGCAAATGGCAAATAATGTAATGCGAGAGATAGGGATTGTGATGGGTACTTGGTATGTTGAATTTTTGCGTAGACTCCCCGGCAACGGCGCCAGAAATCCTTGTTGCTACGTCTTGAGATTGCGTTGGTTTTCCCCGAAGAGGAAGGGATGATACATCAGAGTAGCGTAAGTATTTTCCTCAGTTATTGAGAACCAAGGTATCAATCCAGTAGGAGGCCATGCTCAAGTCCCTCGTACCTGCACAAAACGATAGCTACTCGCAACCAACGCGATTAGGGCTTGTCAATCCCTTCACGGTCACTTACGAGAGTGAGATCTGATAGATATAATATTTTTGGTATTTTTGGTATAAAGATGCAAAGTAAAAATTAAAAGCAAAGTAAAAAGAAAAGCAAGATTAAAGTGATGCAGATTGATATGATGAGAATAGACCCGGGGGCCATAGGTTTCACTAGTGGCTTCTCTCAAGAGCATAAGTATTCTATGGTGGGTGAACAAATTACTGTTGAGCAATTGACAGAATTGAGCATAGTTATGAGAATATCTAGGCATGATCATGTATATAGGCATCACGTCCGTGACAAGTAGACCGAAATGATTCTTCATCTACTACTATTACTCCACTCATCGACCGCTATCCAGCATGCATCTAGAGTATTAAGATAAAAACAGAGTAACGTCTTAAGCAAGATGACATGATGTAGAGAGATAAATTCATGCAATATGAAATAAACCCCATCTTGTTATCCTCGATGGCAACGATGCAATATGTGCCTTGCTGCCCCTTCTGTCACTTGGAAAGGACACCGCAAGATTGAACCCAAAGCTAAGCACTTCTCCCATGGCAAGAACTACCAATCTAGTTGGCCAAACCAAACGGATAATTCGAAGAGACTTGCAAAGATAACCAATCATACATAAAAGAATTCAGAGAAGATTCAAATATTATTCATAGATAGACTTGATCATAAACCGACAATTCATCGGTCTCAACAAACACACCGCAAAAAGAAGATTACATCGAATAGATCTCCACAATAGAGGGGGAGAACTTTGTATTGAGATTCAAAGAGAGAGAAGAAGCCATCTAGCTACTAACTATGGACCCGAAGGTCTGAGGTAAACTACTCACACTTCATCGGAGGGACTAGGTGATGTAGAAGCCCTCCGTGATGACGGCCCTCTTCCGACGGAGCTCCGGAACAGGCCCCAAGATGGGATCTCGTGGATACAGAAAGTTGCGGCGGTGGAATTAGGTTTTTGGCTCCTGTTCTGATCGTTTGGGGGTATGTAGGTATATATAGGAGGAAGGAGTACGCCAGAGGAGCACCGAGGGGCCCACGAAGCAGGGGGGCGCGGCCTACGGGGGTCGCCCCCAACCCTCGTGACCGCCTCTTTTGTTCCTTGGAACAGGGTCCAAGTCTCCTGGATCACGTTCGGTGAGAAAATCACGTTCCCGAAGGTTTTATTCTGTTTGGACTTCGTTTGATATTCCGTTTCTTCGAAACACTGAAATAGGCAAAAAAACAGCAATTCTGGGCTGGGCCTCCGGTTAATAGGTTAGTCCCAAAAATAATATAAAAGTGGAAAATAAAGCCCAATATAGTCCAAAACAATAGATGATATAGCATGGAGCAATCAAAAATTATAGATACGTTGGAGACGTATCATGCTTCCACCCCGAGTACACACATGCATGCACTTACTCCACTCCGTAGTAGTACAGTACATGGAGAGAAAATTGTGGACTTGATTGCGGTTACCATGCTCTAATTAATTGAGCATTAAACCAAACGCGTCTAAAGTCTCTCTGGTGGTGGAAATGCATTGATAGAAATGCATCATAATGAAGCGCACCCTGTAAACTGTGACGGAGGGAGGAGTAGTATGAAGGTGCAAAACCAAGTACGCGTATGGTGAGTCGATCAACGCACCTCCTCTTGGCATATCACTGACATGTGGGACAGGAGTATGAGAAAACTGATCTCAATTGACGGCAAAGAGCCAACCCGCCGTTCCTTGAGAGAGACGAGGAGCGAGAACACACAGACGGGCTCGCACGGAGGCCAAGATATATTTGAGCATGGTTGGTAGATCGATATCATTCATTACATGTTGGGCTGCCGTTTTCTGCCCTTCCCCGGAAAACATGTACTATATCAGAGATAAAAAAATAAGACTATAGACGCTCCACCATTCTGTTCTAGTAGTAGTACTACTCGTACTACTGCGCTTGGCTCTTCGCCTCTTCGTGAAGTCGAACAATGATGGTACTCCGCATGTTGGGTACTACAGTGTATGCCTCTAACAATCTGACACCGAATGGACTGATGCATGTCCACCGAGGGTAGGTTGCATTAGTCAAAAGGCGTAAGCGAGCTTCACCTTATCCTGCAAGCTTCTCCTTGTTCTACAAGTTGATGGGACACACCAAAAAGTAGTGCTAGTCCATACTCCCTCCTTTCCGGTTAATATGGCTTAATCTTTTTTGCGGGTAAATGAGAGAGCTTTATTCATATATAAGCATTCTTAGGACAATCAGCCAAAACACTGGTCACTAGGAAGCAAGGTACCCCCGCAAAAAAAGAAGTAGGAAGCGAGGTGTTTCATCAAGTCAGCTCTCGACCACATTCAAAGTGCAGCAAGCACTATTCGCAGGAAGATGCGCCGCAAGGTTAGCTGACCTGTTTACATGCTGAATAACAAAAAAGAGGAAATATTACCGAGCGCTACTATTTGTAATAGGATATGAGCCAGAATTAAGCGAGAATTGTGGCAAGTGTTCCATGCAATCAACTTCCATTATCACATGCAAGAACCCTCGAACAGAACCAAATGTGTTGAAGATTGCTTTATCCCATTTTAAAATTATAATAAGAGTGCAGACACTCCTCCATCCGGTTCCTAGTACTAGTATAGTATGTACCTTTATAGACTATAGTAGTAGTACTAGTAAACTTTGCGCTTGGCTGTTCGCCTATTCGGGAAGTCGAACAATAATAGCACTAGTAGTATAGTGTATGCTTCTGGCAATCTGGCACCGACTTAACTGTTGCACGTGCATCGCCTGAGCGAGGGAGAGCTTGCATTAGTCAAAAGTTTCTCCTTGTCCTGCGAGCCACCGCGCACAAGCTTCTCCCGTCCTGCGAGCCACCGCGCACAAGCTAGTTGACGGCACAGCAAAGTAATGCTAGTCCATACTGCCTCCTCTCCGGTTAATATGGCTTAATTTCAAACGAAATAAATACACTGTCTGTCACTGTATATTTGTAAAAATACGGTCAGTGGACTTCATAATACGCTCATTGCGCTCAATATATATATATATTCCGGTGCTTATACAGTCACTAGCTCACCCTGACTGAGTATGTGTGTGCATGCACATATAGGTTGAGCACTTGAGCGTGACCGTGTGTGTTCCGTCGTGTGCTCGGACATGCGTGCATTAGGGCGTCGCGCGCGTTTTTGCGTCCATGTGTACGTGTGACTGTTGCATACACGTAGGGGCAGTACGTGTAGGGGCCACTAAGGAGCAGTCAAATCACACAGTAAGTTAGTCGGAAGAAGCAACCATCATTTCACTCTTGAATGACACGTACGCAATATAAAATGGTTGATATGGAGAGAAAAAGAAAACCACTATATATACACTAGCAGGAGCCTAAGCTACAAGCCTGCTATCTTAGGTTGCTCTCTTCACAAGCATAGAACGACGTGCCTGATCCCGCAGCTGGGGGAAGGGAACAATGTTCTGCGTAGATGCGGTCGACATCGGCGAGGGAGAAAACCCACAGTCGGTGCGTCCCAATCGGGGGTCACCGCGGTATCGGCCGATGCCGCGTGCCAACCGCCCTTCTAGCTACAGCCCGACGTCCCAGGTAGTCCATCTTCCTTTTGGAGCCGGCTTGCTCCACTGCCGTAGATCCATCTCCATGTCGATCTTTCTCTACTTCTACCGGCTTCTACTTGTGATGAGTTTATGTCGCATGAACTAGTGCCAGTACTATTATTCTAATCACACTTCTTCAATATCTTTGCCATCAGGGATGCTCAGGTCGATTTTGGTGGAACTACACAAATGCATCGTATGATCCGAGGGTGCCAGCCGTCTTTCCTTCGACAGGTTCTACCTGGCCAGGAAATTAAATCATGTTTAGGGTTTAGGGTTTAAGTCGTAGTGACCCCATCAGTAGTTTTTCTTTCGTACACGCTCTCACAACTTTTTTCTTTAGTTGTGAAGTAAATATTGGCTATGATCTGTGAATCATTGAGATGCATCAGCATGCATGTTAGTTTTCCTTTGTATTTGATGGAATGTTGTAATGGGGCAACCTTGGAATAGGAATGTAAATGGAGTGGAAAGTTTCAATTTTTCTAGAGAAAAAAGGTAACGGAGAGAAACCAACGTTTCGTTTCGTTGGATCGCGCCATCGAGCAAAACCAACGTTTAAATCACGTCTGTCGTGTTCGTGTCTCACCCTCCTCCACGGCTCGACCCCACACGGTCGCTCGGCATGCCACTCACCGCAAACCGAGTATATGATAACTTTCCCGCCTGCTTGTCGATGGATCGCGCCATGGAGTACTAGCACTACTAGAACAGAATGACGAGTTGGGGGAGGAAAGCTAGCTGTAGCATGGACTCCCAAGCACTTTTTACATGCATGTTGTAGCCGGCTATTGCGACCTTTGAACGGGGAGCAGCCGCGTGCACCCGGAAGCGGCGCGGGCGACGCTCTCTTGGCCGGCGCGCCGCTTCAATCCTGGCGCCAGTGAGAGGTCGTGTCCGCTCTGGCCGGGCATGAATGCGGCACTGATCGTTTCGGGCGGGAAGCACGCGCGGGTGATGAAGAGGGTTCGGGTTGGTCAGGACTGGCCGTGGCAGCGGTCTGGAGGTGCGCAAACAATAGATGTTGTATGTTAATATTGCTGCGTATATAATTAACAACGTAAATAATGTGCCAGTTGGACAAATATGATTGGAGATGGAGATGGAAATGGAATTTTACGTAAACACGGATATGCATATCTATGTCTATGTGTGTGTGCGCGACGACTCTCGCAACCTAGAAGCGGGGGCGTGTTTTTGATCGAGTTTTCTTTCTTGGTACATTAGAAAATCAGTTTGTCTAATTCACATCTAGATGTTATTTAAGGATATCACATCTAAGCTCCCACAAGTATATAATGTAGCAACAAGAAACAAAAAAAACTAGGAAAAAATAGACCACAAACAGAGTGGATATCAACTTAGATGTGACATAAAATTGTCCGCCGGCTTTTGTTTCTTTTTTCCGGGAACAAGCATATTCTATTTAAAACCACTGCTATGGAGAGATTTTTTTACTCTATTATAGCATCTTGTTTGATAGAGTTTCTCGCGTCTCGCTCTCTCACCCCCTCCATATCAAAACAAGATGACAGTCTCCACTCTATCTCTCTCCTCACCAGTGGTCACAGATCCAGCCAAATCCCATCTGCTGCGGGAGGTGAGGAGGTGCAGCATTGACGTTGTCGCCATCGGCGACGGAGGAAGCCGATGCGCACCGTCCTCTCGGAGCCGGCGTTGGCGCGGACGAAGATCCTCTGCGCCCTTGTTCGCTGCCGTCGTGTGGGCAGATCACGCCCGCCCGCCTAAACAACATCTCGCCCACCTGAGGTATAACTTCTTGTACTGGTCCAGCTCCCCAGGTCGCTGCGTGCGGGTTTTCTTCTATGTGACTACTCCCCAGCTCCCCATGCATAGTAGCTAGGATTCGTTGGCTGGTCCAACATCTCCTACTAGTACTATTATAGAGGAAATGCCACTCGATAATTTGTCCTGATTTATGCCTCGGTGGAGGTATACATGCTGTTTCGACAAAAAATACATGGTGGTTGTGCGGTCATTGTCCATATGGTGGTAGTACTATCACTGGTTAAATGAAGAAATGCTTTTTTTTCTTCGGTATCCTGGTTTACTTCCCATCAAGATAATTATGATGCTTCTGTTTGTTGGTGTACTTTTCATTAATTCTTATTGACAATTGAGATGTCGTTGCTAACCCTTTTTTATATTTGTGGCAACAGCGATGCGTGTCTCCATACCCGGGCATCTCTTCCTCAATTTTAGTGGAACTGCACAAAATTGGATGGCCATTGTTGTTCCGCCTCACTATCCTCTGCCACGTGGGTCTTCCTTCCTCGAGCTTGATTACTGAGAAGAAACAGACCACAGTGAGGATTTGTCGAACTTCATAGGTGCCTCACCCAAACTTGATGCCAAATGGATGATGCATCACCACGATGACCTATCAATGCTCATGGTTGCGCCTCATGGTTGCATTGGCTAGTGAAGCTGATCGATTTTCAATGAAAAACAAGTTGTCTTCCATCAGTGCTCTTTGCTTGTTACGCACAAAGATGATATCCTTCATCAGTTCACCTTGGTTGCGTTGGAGACGCAGTCGTCTTTCACGTTGGTGCAATTTTATCACACAATTGGCTATGAACCAAATGTTTCCTCGAAGAAGGATCGACGTTGGTACTAAGAGCATAAGTTTTCTATTGATTTCTAAGCCTTCTCACAACTTTGTCTCCAGCTCCCCTATAATTTTATTTGTCTAGCTATTAACTTTGATTTAAAAAATGGTGTGGACTAAAAACCCGGATGGACATAGTAGCCCTCCATTTTTATTTACTCCGCATATTAGATTTGACTGAAGTCAAACTTTGTAATACTCTCAAACCTTTTCGATAATTGAAATTAAAATTCTTTATTTGTACACACTCTCACACGTTTCCGATAATTTGGCGCATGTGTGGTTGTTCAGTTAAGGGACGGTAGTGTACCACACGTGAAGGAGAGGAAGTGCGACCAGGACGCGTGGGAGTGGATCGTTAGTTCATCGGAAGTAGTACTAGTTTTCTTCACTATACATTAAATAAAGAGTTTCGTTTCGTACTTACACAATTTAAAATGATTGTTTTGGAGAGAATAAGAAAACCACTCCACTATATATTAGTCGTATACACGAGAGTACTATATGGACGTAGCTTCATTGACTTAGTGCACCTGCCTTTAGATTTATGACAGGTGGGCCTAAAATGTGGCTGGCTCACTTGTCATACAGCCAAAAGCAGGTGCAGTGATGGCACCTAAGCTCAGTCCATACTACAGTAGTATATATATATATAAGCAGGAGCCTCAGCGCTTGTTCGCTAGGGTTTGCACTCTCCACACGCTCGTCGCACTACATATATGTTACACGCTGGAGGCTCAGCGTTCATTTGCTAGGGTTTTCTATATTCACAGTCTCTCACCCTCTCTTCACTAGATCTAAACAAGATTGCGTTGGCCTCTTGTCTCTCTCTCCCCCCTCACAGCTGGTGAAGGAGGCGTTCGTATCCCGTCGCACTGGAAAGGGGAGGAGGTGCAGCGTTCACTCTATCGCCTTCGGCGAGGGAGGCAATCCACTGCCGGCTGCGTTGTTCTCTTTCACCCAGTGCCTGTGCGGGAGGGCCATCGACCCCTTCTTCCTCGCTGCCGTACGTAGTGTGGGAAGATCCGGCCTCCCGCCACACGCCTTGCCACATCCCGATGACCCTAAGGTATAAGTTTCTTTGAAACCGTCGTTGCTCTAGATGCATGTGGATCTTTTTCGATCTGTAGTCGAATCTAGGTCTTGGTTCAAAGAGGAAAGAAGGGTTCGGTGGGCTGGAGCAAGAATCTAGGACGTTGTTCAATGAGGAAAGGAGGGGCTGAAAGTAGTATAGACTGGCTATCCAGCCGCTTTGTAGGTCAAAAAGGGAAAAAGGGGGTAACCTAGTACACACATCTGTAAGGAACCGATCTCTTTGTTGAAAAGGGAAACAAACTGGGGGTCGGGTAGTTTGTGCAGGACTAGATTTGCTGCCCTCACATAGGAAGAAGGTTCAAAGAGAACAAATATGGGACCAGTGCATATATGCTGCTTGGCTACATACTCTGCATCACCCATTTATACGTGTGGACGCACATGGTGCTCGCATGTCCCATACAGCTATTTTGCTGTTGTTAATCTAAGAATGCCACCGGAAAATTGAAGCAATACCATTGTTAAAAGTAAATTACATTTTTTAACGAATGTTGTTTCAAGAGAATGTCTCTGTTAATATGAATCAATGCAACCGTTTTAGAAATGCTACTATCCTACTTTGTTTTCCATCCAATATAAGTTAGATGCTTCTTTCTGTCACCGTTTGTTTCATCCTCCTTTATCGGCAAGTAATTGTTTCCTTTTTTGCCTCTGTTAAAACAGGGGTATCGATTCAACTTGTTGCTATTGCGACAATTTGCTTCGCTACTCGAAACACTTATATTTTAAGAGTGTTTTGTGCAGTTCAACTTGAATGTCACATCGGTGACTTTGCTTAATTTTTGTGGAACTGCACAAAAGGAGATCGAGATTTGTTTCCAGTCTTCATCGCGAGTTGTTTCAAATCTTGGTCTCAACCACATGATGTGCAGTGTGCTTTGAGATGTTGTGCTACTTGTTTTGGTACAGTTTTAAATAAATGTTGAATTGAAGCTATTGTATTGCTATCTTTTCCCATTAAGTAGTGAACAAAAATGGGACCAACCCAGACATGATGCTTGTTACTTTGTTACAACAAATTCAGCATCACCCCCTTTATAAGCCAGTAATTGATGCCACTCTCAGAATTAACTACCGAATCTTATTTCAAAACTACAACACTTGTTAGGGATTGGCGGGATTACCATTTTTGTGGCCGCATGTTTCATCCTCCTTTATTAGCCAGTAATTGATTCCTTTTTTGCCTCTGTTTAAACAGGGATATCTATTCAACTTGTTGCTATTGCGACATTTTGCATCGCTATGCGAAACACTTTGCTTGATTTCAGTGCAACTACACAAAACGAGATTGGATTTCCTATTCGTGTTGGCAGATTCGTATTTTATCTTGTCCGTCTCATGAAAGGTCAGTACAGGCCTTCATCCACATGATTGTGCAGTGTGCTTTGAGATGTTGTGCTACTTGTATTCGTGCTGTTTGAAATAAATGTTGAATTGAAGCTATTGTATTTCTATCTTTTCCCATTAAGTAGTGAACAAAAATGGGACCAACCCAGAAATGATGCTTGTTGCTTTGTTACTGTTGTTGCACCCACTCTCCCCTGGAACTGTTTATGCTTTTCGTTAATCTAATGCCGCTGGTAAAATTAACCAATGCCACTCTCAGAATTAATTAACTACTGAATCATAGTTCAAAACTGCAACACTTGTTAGGAATGGTACTATCCTGCTTTCTAGTTCTTTCTACATGTTTAACCAAGGTATTGTTAAGATAATGTCTCTGTTAAAATGAATCAGTTGCATTGTTTTAGGAATGGTACTTTTCTACTTTGTCGTTCTTTATACATGTCGAAACAAGGCATTGTTAAGATAATGTCTCAGTCAATATGAATGAATCACACTGATGCAGAATTGCTACTCTCCTGCTTTGTTTCCCATTAAGATAAACTAGATTAGTAGATGCTTTTATTCTGGGAGTACAAGTCGTCAACCGTTATTTCTCAGTAATTGGTTCCCTTATACCTATTGTTGCTTACAGGGATATCAAAATTAAAGCTCGGTTTTATTCCGACTTCGATTTTAGTTGAACTGCACAAAAGGAGCCAATGTGTCCAAGGCAAACTGCTGCATTACTGGCTCCAGTTGGTCGTTCCACTTTGCAGAAAGAAGCATTCACTGTTTATGCTACATTACAGAAGGAATGACCGAGAAGCTTTACAGAGTATTATTAGACACCGGTGACATGACTAGTCTACAGAGACCATTGGCAATTTAACAACACGTGGAGTGCCCTGGGAAAAAAGTGCCCAAACAAGTACAAGAAGCTACGACAGGACTCCATGATCATAGGCATTAC
Organism: Triticum urartu; assembly: GCF_003073215.2. Classification (NCBI taxonomy): domain Eukaryota; kingdom Viridiplantae; phylum Streptophyta; class Magnoliopsida; order Poales; family Poaceae; genus Triticum; species Triticum urartu. The sequence goes on along the minus strand of NC_053027.1, from coordinate 506,618,381 downwards.
ATATTTTGAATGGGAAAAGCTTGTCAAAGTTTAATCATTGATGTTAGCAAGAAGATGTTAGTTTAATATATTGGAATTGGAAAACCTTGTCAAAATTTGCTCATTGATGTTAGCCAGAAGACATGCATTTGATATTTTTGAGTGGGACGCCCTTGCTGTGAGCAGCGTCGAGTGTTTTTTTCCTATTCCTGTATTTAGTTTAGAAGTAAATAGTTACTCTACTGAGATATTCCTCTGTTAAGAGTTCGTTCTGAATATTGTCTATGTAATGCCAGGCCTTGTGTTTGATTGCAAAGTTGAGCTTGGAATGTTGTGGAATGCGGCATCACGAGCTGTTCACCGTGCCTCCTGAGAATAATGCTTCGTATTGTTTTGCATGTCGATCTAATGCCAGTGATTTGCTTGTTAAGAAAATCATTCTCTTCTGTTGTTTCCGTGCTTAAGAAGTTCAGCGTCTGATTTTTCATTCACAGCCTATACGACAAGTCGGGTAGGTAGACGTGAAACCATATGATCTTCCGACCAACTCATGATATTAGGCCGTGATTGGATCGTTGTTTTCCAACCAAAACTGCTTGTAAAACTGACGCTTGTACATTAAAGCAGATGGTCTCGGGCGAAGGCGCTAGATTGGTCGATTTCGACTAGTAAAATATCGGAAGTACTTCACACACGATAAAAACGTTGAACGACACTCGGACGATTGCTAATCCAGCCATTAGCTACTGTTTCAGCCTTTCCCATGGATGGCATGATACGCACGTCGTGCATGTATCGTTTGGTACTGTCGTCCATATAGAAGTGCTCGTAAAATATACACGGGTCTCTCAAATTACACGCGTAACCCGCCGGTTTTACTTACAGACCTCGAGCCCTCGGTTTCATTACGCCTGTATTTTACACGTTGTTTCCGATGACGAGTAAATTACACTGGTATGTTAATACAGGATTGAAATAAACCAGAGCTCCCAAGCGCGTCCTTACCGTTTCATGCCATCTCAGTTTCTCGAAGGTGCTCATAGGTGTCCGATGATCCTGGCTTCCTGAATGAGCAGCGGACGCTGTATCAGACCATCCGTAGGGCCCGCGAGGCCCTCTCCATTGTCCTTCGAGTTGTTGCGCTCGTCGTGGTGCCGAGCAATGTTAACATCGTCAACGAACATGAGGATTCAGGAGATGACTTTATTTTGACTGGATGACACTAGGGACCCACTAGGGCCATAGTCGTGCGTATGAAAGTGCCTCCTTATTATGTACAACTATATTTTTTTTGCTTTCTCCTGGTTTCCTGACATCACGGTCCCACACCATTGTCAACCTATGTAGTCAATATAAACGAGAAAATTGCACAAGGTGTGGCCGACAGCTGGGACCAAGCAGCTCGAGCAGTATTTGTGTTTTTGAGGCGTGAGGACTGCAAAGTTTTTCTTGCGATGATTTCGTTGTTGTTCAGAGGAGAGCAGGGTATTAACTGGGCGGGCTGTGGCCCGTCTAGCCCAGGCCAGATATCCAGCCCAGATACTAATTTTTCAAGATGAAAATGGCTAGCCCAGCTATACTTCTTTTTGAGGAATACCTAGGCAAGGTCAACTTGTTATTCTTTGCCCCACTGGGCTGCAAATCTTTCCTAGGAGGGATGCATTAGGCTTAATAGGAAAATGGGCTTTAAAAAATAATAAATGGGATGTAATTATAAAAGTTGGGCAGTAACTATAAAAAATGCACCAAACACGAAATTAGTTTATAAAATATTAATTATGGATTTTGAAAATCTTAAATTTTCATTGTTGCACGCGCAATGTTTCGTTGGATTTTTATGTAATACAAATTTATATTTAATCTGACTAGAAATTTCGGGATAAAAATATTTCGGATCCCATCAAAATGTGGGAAATTTTATTGAATTCTGTCTTCAACGGTTGGTTGAAATTATTAATCGTTGTCCTAGCTAGAAAATGGGCTGTACTTTTAACAAACTATAAATGGGCTGTTGTAAATTACATTAGAATTCAAAAATGGGATGTACATTCTTACAAAACGCAAATGGGCTATAAGTTCTCTGCCACACATTTGTGGGCCTACTAAGTGACGTGTCCCCTAAAAAAATAAGTTGACGCGTATGCAAGGCTTTGTCAAGTTATTATAGTCTACACACGGTTCTAGCAGCAGTGGCCGTTGGATGTCTATCCAACGGATGTCGTACTTCTTCTTCAATCTCGGATATCCTTAGCTTCGGCCGCCCAAGAAATGATTCCTCCCCCTGACATCTGGGGCGCACCATTTCAGAGGCTGACCTGTGGGCCTACTAAGTTGGAGCGTACCAAGGGCTTTGTCAACTTTGTCAATATAAACGATTCTAGCTTCAGTGATCGTACGATGTCCATCCAACGGCCGTAGTGCTTCTTCATCCTCTGGTCTTCTTGGTCCAGCCACCCAAAGCAGCGCGGTCGTGCCGCCTGCTCCTGCCTCCCGTGGCCGGCTGTGCTGCCGTGGAGGCCTCACCGCCCCCATACTACTCCCACCGCTGGCCAGGCCATCCCTCCACTCAACCACACCCCCTATTATTCTGCGGCGACGGCAGCCTCACACCGCAGCCGAACCAGTGAACCCTCGTACTCCTCTCCACGCGGGCTTCCGCTGCTGCGTCTTCCCCGGCTCCGCGTTGTCCCCTTCCTAGGCCTCGCCGTCGTCCACCGCCCTGGTGCTCTCGGCGCGGCGTGGTCAACGTGGTCAACGACCGACTTCCATCGGAAGAGTACTGTACGTGGAGAGGCTGACAGCTGGGTCCACGACGGCCGCAAGGAAGTGCCTCCTTATTACGTGCAAAATAATTATTCCTCCACCTGACAGCGGGGACCCACCGGACGGGCGTCCTTATTTCGCGAAAAAAAGTTTCCCCCTGACTGCTGGGACCCATCGGATGGGCCACAGTATTTCGCGAAAAAACGTTCCCCCCACTGTCAGCTCAGACCCACCGGAAGTGCCTCCTTATTACGCACAAAAAAATGAATACTCCCCCTACTAGCTAGGACCCACCTTGGTGGGATGCTGACTTGTGGGCCTACTAAGTTGACGGGGATGGAGGGCTTTGTCAACTTAGTCAATATGAACGATTCTAGCTCCAGTGACCGTACGATGTCCATCCAACAGCCGTAGTGCTTCTTCAACCTTTGGTCTTCTTGCTCCAGCCGCCCAAAGCAGCGCTGATCGTGCCGCCTGCTCCTGCCTCCTGTGGCTGACTGTGCTACCACGGAGGCCTCACCGCCCCCTACTATTCCCGCCGCTAGCCAGGCCCTGCGGCGACGACAGCCTCACATCGCAGCCAAACGAGTGAACCCTCATACTCCTCTCCGCATGGGCATTCACTACCGCGTGTTCACCGGCTCCACATCGTCCCCTTCCTAGGCCTCGCCATCGTCCACCTCCTTGGTGCTCTCGGCGCGGCTTGGTCCATGTGGTCAAGGAACGACTTCCATCGGACGTGGACTGTACGTGGAGAGGCTGACAGCTGGGTCCACGGCGGCAGCAAGGAAGTGCCTCCTTATTACGCGGAAAATAATGATTCCTCCACCTGACAGCAGGGACCCACCGGACGGGCCACCGTATTTCGCGAAAAAAACGTTTCCCCCCTGACTGCTGGGACCCACCAGCTACATCTTCGCAGGCAAGGAAGTGCTTGACAGTCGGGACCCACCTGGTCGAAGTGTACGTAGTGTTGTCATTCTGGTCGCGAACGTGTACGTACATATAGACTGATCGATGTAGAGGTGTGCACGTGTCGTAGTAGAGGCGAGTACGTGTCGTAGTAGAGGCGCAGACGTAGCATGTACACGTATGTATAGTGGCCAAGGTGCAAGAAAGAAAATACGGGCAGGGTCTCAAACGCCTACTCGCGCATACGTACGGCGAGGGCTCGGCAACGGAATGCGTCGTGTTCATCGGGAGGGAACGGAACGCATGGGAGCCAACCGGCTGGGTTGGAACGGAATGCGTGGTCATGTTCATCGGGAGGGCTTGGACGGAACAGGCGATGGAAACGAGGCCTGGCGTACCGCAGAACAGAGGAAACGGACCTCCTATGGTCGAAACGGGGGTCCTGTTGATTGGGAGGGGTGTGGCATACCGCAAAACGGAAGAAACGGACCTCCTACAGTCGAAACAGGGGTCCTGTTGATCGGGAGGGGTGTGGAATACCACAAAACGGACGAAACGGACCTCCTACGGTCGAAACGGGGGTCTTGTTCATCGGGAGGGGTGTGGCGTACCGCAAAACGGAGCTCCACAGGATACTGTTCATCTCCATCGTCGACCTCCTCCAGCCTCGACGGGCTCCTGTTCATCCAGCCTCCACCGCGCGCTACTCCACCGGCTAATGTTCAACCACCCCTCCACCGTCTACTGTTCATCTAGCCCTCCACACCACGGGGTCCTGTTCATCCAGAGGCAATGCCACCGCTCACTGTTCATCCAAAACCGCCCGCAACGCTCACTGTTCATCCCAAAGGCAGCATCGATCGGCTTCAGTTAGCAGCAGTAGCGAAGGAATAGCTCGATCGGGTTCAGTTAACAGCCATCGATCGATCGCTCGGGTTCAGTAATGCGTAGCCTGCAGTGCAATTGCTCGGGTTCAGTTAGAGCCCAACGCCTCGCCCGGGTTCAGTTAGAGCCAACGCCTCGCACACACACGCGTACGTGTATGAGAGAAACGCGCATCGCTCGGCCCCCGACCTCCCACCGTAACCGGGAACTCCCCGAAATTTCCTCCCCCTCACTTCTACCACGGTTTTTTCCATCATGGACGGCCCAAAGAATGTCATGCAGCTGCATCTCCGGACCGCCCAGGACGAAAAGCCCATTTTCTGTCATGATTTTTTGTCATAGAAGTAGGAGCCCACCACATCTATGATTATACCGGGTTTTGTCACAACTATCGTCATAGAACTGTCATATGTATGACAAAAAAAAATTTGTTTGGCCCAAAATGTCACGGATGTGTCTTTTTTTGTAGTGAGATTTGCTGTCATTTTTTACTAGAGAGTGTGATTAATTTAATTCTTTTTAAATATGATTAATAGATAAATTCCTCACGTCCAACAATTTATCTACATATTACTATAGACTGTTCTGTTTTTGACAGATTCTGTTTTTCGTGTGTTGTTTGCTTATTTTGATGAATCTATGGCTAGTATCGGAGGTTATGAACCATAGGGAACTTGGAATACAGTAGGTTTAACACCAATATAAATAAAGAATGAGTTCATTACAGTACCTAAAGTGGTGGTTTGTATTCTTATACTAATGGAGCTCATGAGATTTTCTGTTTAAGTTTTGTGTTGTGAAGTTTTCAAGTTTTGGGTAAACATTTGAAGGATTATGGAACAAGGAGTGGCAAGAGCCTAAGCTTGGGGATGCCCATGGCACCCCAAGGTAAAATCCAAGGACAACCAAAATCCTAAGCTTGGGGATTCCCCGGAAGGCATCCCCTCTTTTGTCTTCTTCTATTGGTAACTTTACTTGAGGCTATATTTTTATTCACCACATGATATGTGTTTTTCTTGGAGCGTCTTGTATGATTTAAGTCTTTGATTTTTAGTTTACCACAATCATCCTTGCTGTACACACCTTTTGGGAGAGACACACATGAATTGAAATTTATTAGAATACTCTATGTGCTTCACTTATATCTTTTGAGCTAGATAATTTTGCTCCAGTGCTTCACTTATATCTTTTAGAGCACGGTGGTGGTTTTATTTTATAGAAATTATTGATCTCTCATGATTCACTTATATTATTTTGAGAGTCCTTTAGAACAGCATGGTAATTTGCTTTGTTGATGAAACTAGTACTAATATGATAGGCATCCAAGATGGGTATAATAAAAACTATCATAGACAGTGCATTGAATACTATGAGAAGTTTGATACTTGATAATTGTTTTGAGATACAAAGGTGGTGATATTAGAGTGTGCTAGTTGAGTAATTGTGAATTTGAGAAATACTTGTGTGCAAGTTTGCATGTCCCGTAGCATGCACGTATGGTAACCGTTGCGTAACAAATTTGAAACATGAGGTGTTCTTAGATTGTCTTCCTTATGAGTGGCGGTCGTGGATGAGCGATGGTCTTTTCCTACCAATCTATCCCCCTAGGAGAATGCGTGCAGTGCTTGGTTTTTGATGACTTGTAGATTTTTGCAATAAGTATGTGAGTTCTTTATGACTAATGTTGAGTCCATGGATTATACGCACTCTAATCCTTCCATCATTGCTAGCCTCTTCGGTACCGTGCATTGCCCTTTCTCACCTTGAGATTTGGTGCAAACTTCGCCGGTGCATCCAAACCCCGTGATATGATACGCTCTATCACACGTAAACCTCCTTATATCTTCCTCAAAACAGCCACCATACCTTCCTATTATGGCATTTCCATAGTCATTCCAACATATATTGCCATGCAACTTTCCACCGTTTCATTTATGACACGCTTCATCATTGTCATATTGCTTTGCATTATCATGTAGTTGACATCATATTTATGGCAAAGACACCATGCATAATTTGTCATACATGTCACTCTTGATTCATTTACCTTCCTGGTATACCGCCGGAGGCAATCATGTGGAGTCATACTTTGTCCTAGTATCGAGATGTAACCATTGAGTTGTAAATAGATAGAAGTATGATGATCATCATTGATAGAGCATTGTCAGAAATAGAAAAGAGAAAGGCCAAATAATAAAAAAAGGCCCAAAAAAGGGGGCAATGCTACTATCCTTTTTTTTCCACACTTGTGCTTCAAAGTAGCACCATGATCTTTATGATAGAGAGTCTCTTGTTTTGTCACTTTCATATACTAGTAGGAATTTTTCATTATAGAACTTGGCTTGTATATTCCAACCATGGGCTTCCTCAAATGCCCTAGGTCTTCATGAGCAAGCAAGTCGGATGCCCACCCACTCAGTTTCTTTTGTTGAGCTTTCATACATTTATAGCTCTAGTGCATCTGTTGCATGTCAATCCCTACTCCTTGAATTGGCATCAATTGATGGGCATCTCCCTAGCCCGTTGATTAGCCTCATTAATGTGAGACTTCCTCCCTTTTTGTCTTCTCCACATAACCCCCTATCATTATTCTATTCCACCCATAGTGCTATAACCATGGCTCACGCTCATGTATTGCGTGAAAGTTGAAAAAAGTTCGAGATTACTAAAGTATGAAACAATTGCTTGGCTTGTCATCTAGGTTGTGCAAGATGAGAGCATTCTTGTATGAAGAAAATGGAGCATGACCAAACTATATGATTTTGTAGGGATGAACTTTCTTTTGCCATGTTATTTTGAGAAGACATGATTGCTTAGTTAGTATGCTTGAAGTATTATTATTTTTATGTCAATATTAAACTTTTGTCTTGAATCTTTCAGATCTGAATATTCATGCCACAATAAAGAAAATTACATTGAGAATTATGCTAGGTAGCATTCCACGTCAAAAATTATGTTTTTATCATTTACCTACTCGAGGACGAGCAAGAATTAAGCTTGGGGATGCTTGATACGTCTCCAACGTATCTATAATTTTTGATTGTTCCATGCTATTATATTATCTGTATTGGATGTTAATGGGCTTATTTATACACTTTTATATTATTTTTGGGACCAACCTACTAACCCAAGGCCCAGTGCAAATTGCTTTTTTTTTCCTATTTCAGTGTTTCGCAGAAAAGGAATATCAAACGGAATCCAAATGAAATAAAACCTTCGGGAGAGTTATTTTTGGAAAAAACGTGATCCAGGGAACTTGGAGCGGATGTCAAGCAACCAACGAGGAGGCCACGAGGCAGGGGGCGCGCCTACCCCCTATGCGCGCCCTCCCCCCTCGTGGGCCCCTCGTGGCTCCACCGACCTACTTCTTCCTCCTATTTATATTCATGTACCGCGAAAACATCCACCGTCGCAACCTTTTTTACCCAAGAGATCCCATCTTGGCGCCTTTTCCGGAGCTCCGCCGGAGTGGGAATCGATCACGGAGGGCCTCTACATCAACCCCATGGCCCCTTCAATGATTTGTGAGTAGTTTACTTCCGACCTTCGGGTCCATAGTTATTAACTAGATGGCTTCTTCTCTCTCTTTGGATCTCAATACAATGTTCTCCTCGATCTTCTTGGAGATCTATTTGATGTAACTCTTTTTTGCGGTGTGTTTGTCGAGATCCGATGAATTGTGGGTTTATCATCAAGTTTATCTATGAAAAATATTTGATTCTTCTCTGAAATATTTTATGTATGATTGGTTATCTTTGCAAGTCTCTTCAAATTATTAGTTTGGTTTGGCCTACTAGATTGATCTTTCTTGCAATGGGAGAAGTGCTTAGCTTTGGGATCAATCTTGTAGTGTCCTTTCCCAGTGACAGCAGGGGCAGCCGGGCAAGTATTGTATTGTTGCCATCGAGGATAAAAAGATGGGGTTTATATCATATTGCTTGAGTTTATCCCTCTACATCATGTCATCTTGCCTAATGCACTACTCTGTTCCTATGAACGTTATACTCTAGATGCATGCTTGATAGCGGTCGATGTGTGGAGTAAAGTAGTAGATGCAGAATCGTTTCGGTCTACTTGTCACGGACGTGATGCCTATATACATGATCATGCCTAGATATTCTCATAATTATGCACTTTTCTATCAATTGCTCGACAGTAATTTGTTCACCCACCGTAATACTTATGCTATCTTGAGAGAAGCCACTAGTGAAACCTATGGACCATAGGTCTATCTTTTATCATATAAGTTTCCAATCTATTTTATTTTGCAACCTTTACTTTCAATCTATATCGTAAAAATACCAAAAATATTTATCTTATTATTATCTCTATCAGATCTCACTCTCGTAAGTGACCGCGAAGGGATTGAAAACCCCTTTATCACGTTCGTTGCGAGGTTCTTATTTGTTTGTGTAGGTACGAGGGACTTGCGTGTAGTATCCTACTCGATTGATACCTTGGTTCTAAAAAACCGAGGGAAATACTTACACTACTTTTCTGCATCAACCTTTCCTCTTCAAGGGAAAACCAACGAAGTGCTCAAGAGGTAGCAATCATCTCCCATTACTCATCTCGACATCCACAGATCTAGTAGATGGTGTCCTTAATATCCTTGTGGTATACTTCGCCGATGCGTCCCATGGCGATGTGAGCTGCGATGCTCTTTCCTAGACTCCAGGTTGGTGCATCAAAGGTAAACTCTATGGGCTCCGTGACTGGTGTGAAAGTCCTTCCTGGAACATTACATGAATTGTCCAGTGCTCTTCTTTAGATGGAGAGGCGGTGTAGGTGCCGGTGAAGCTCGGTATTCAGATGTTCAGGTATCTAGTGGCTTCCTTCAAGTGTCGTCCAAAAGGGATGTCTTCATCTGGTTGAGAAAACTTGTTCCTTGGGTCTGCCATCTATAGAGTAGAGTAGAGTGTCCTATGGCTTATCTTAGTGGTCGCGTCCTACAGTAAGCGTGCGCTCCGATACCATCTTGTAGCTATCTGACGTCAAACGGTCAAATCTCTGTGTATAAGTGTCATCCATGGATCGGTAATGCTGACACAAACAGTACTTGAAGGATTTATCACAGAGTTCAATCACACACTTATTACATCGAATGTCTCAAAGAGAGTACTTATTACAATAATATGGTTGAAGGCCATCTAATGAAGATAACAACGGATGCTTCGAAGGTAAAATGAGTCCATCAACTCCAACGGCATAGCTGAGTGCACGACAACGACCTAGCGTACCTTAATCTTTGTATGAAAGCTCTGCAACATAATACGTTGCAGCCTATGTAGGTCAGCACATGGAATATACTGGCAAGATAACACTATAGAGCAATAAACAAGTAACAGCTACAACTATATGCATATATGGCTGGTGGAGGCTCTATGGTTATCATTTGAATAAAGCTAGTTTTTCCCTACAACAAAGGAATATATTTTATTTAACTACAAAGTTTGTTGGAAACACTGAGAATGGTAAACCCATCTCAATCCCAATTAAAAATAATCATCAATCCAATAGATTAAAAGTAAAGTAATGAGATTAACATAGTAATTCAAGCACCAGATACTGAAGATGTCCATAATCGAGGACACGGCTAACCATGATTAGTTTATACACTCTGTAGAGGTTTGCGCACTTTTCCCCACAAGAAATGATCTCCTCTGTTATATTTCTCGCACTACATGATGTTTGAGAAATGGATGACCGAGACACAGTCTTTCCGAAGAGGTCCCCTTAATCGATAGATAGGCCGATACACCTACAATCCCCAACATCTGCTAGCCCATCATGGAAAGGAATCCCACAACTTACTCAACTATGCTAGAGCCCATAATGGCTTGTGGATGCACACGGAAGTTTCCAGCATGAATAACATAATGATCCCTTTGAGCCTAGGTGGCGAACCATATGAAAAATCACATGGATACCCCAGGATTCTCCTTTGGACAGCACTGGATTTCCCCAGGTGCCCACAAACCAATCCACCCAGATGTGTGTTAAAGTAGCCACCTTAAGTAAACCCTTAGTTCATAATAATACTCACAACTATCATGAATCACTCAACCCAAACCACGTATACGAGCATAGCATAGCATAGCAAAGTATAATAAGCGTAACGTAGTAACTCCCGGGATTTGAATGAAAGGGCAGTAGGTACTATCTCAACAACTACTTCCCAGAACCCACATGTTAAATAGATACCACTCATGCAATGTTTGAGGATTGAGACTAATGCATAAAACAAGGTAATAAGGGACATGATCAAAGTGTTACTTGCCTTGCTGACGATCTGAAAACCCTAGTGACTTGTAGTAGCACGCTTCGCACTCCGGAAGCTCTATTGTGAACAAACAATAACATACATAAGAAATCTAGCATAATATGCAAGGGAAAAATTCAAATGAAAAGATCCAAACTGAAAGTTCAACTGAACAGCTTCGATTCACAAAAAGAAAAAATGAAATCTGAGCTACGAAAGTCAAACTACGATCAAAAGAAGTTCGAAATCAAAATATGCTTGAAACCAAATTTTATATTGTCAAAACCATGTTCAAGTTGGTTAACTAGAAAGAGGGGAACAAGACGAACATTTTCGCGTTGGTTTCATTGTATTTGGTCAAGCGAGCAAAAAGTTGCGAGGGTTTGAAATTCAGGGGCTAATATGCGATAAAAATAATCGCAGATAGGTCCCTAGCCTAAAATAAAATAAAAATAAAAACCCTAATGAGCGAACGTTCGCTATCAGTAACAAACAGGCGAATACGTTCGCTAGCAGTGACGTTCGAGTGAACGTTCGCTAATTAGCGAAACTAGAAAAAACGACAAAATCGATCTAACAAAAAACCAAAAAAAACAGGGCGTCGATTCGGCAGTCTTTGCCGGTTCTTAAAAAATGGCGGGTCGGCGGCGGCGGGATCCGGCGAGTCCGGCGAGGCGGGGCTCCGGTGACGGCCCGCTGCGGCGGAGCGAGGCAAGCGGGTGGAGGCGTAGGCTGCGATGGGGCGAGGTGGCGAGGAGGCGGCGGGGTGGATGGCTTATCAAGGCCTGAGAGGGGGTTTCTTGCGGGAGGGGGCGCGGTGGCGCGTGTCCGACCGGTACACGGCCGCGAGGCTCGGGACTCTGTCCCGAGTCGGAGCGGGAGGCAGTCCCCTTATCATGGGATTCTCATCAATACGGGCGTGGGTAACCCAACCACGCCATCGATTATGGCGCTTGGGGGATAAGCGAGTTTTACTAGGCTAGTGGGGACGCATAGTTTCGTCCATCCCTATAAAGGGATAAGGATTCACCTCTTCATCCACACCTCCTTCCTCCTTTGCTCATCCATTTTCGCGCACTCGAGCTCCAATACCCAAGCCGACATCCTTTCCCTCAACCTTCTCCAAACATGTCCAGAGCAGGAGGCAAATGGATGGCTTCATCCGTTACGGAGGGACATATCAAGAAGCTGCGCGGAGATGGATACTTAGCCGCGAATATCACGCATCGGCTGCCCGCTGCGGGGCAGATCATCCCTACCCCGGAACCTCACGAGAGGGTAGTTTTCCTCCACCACTTCCTCCGCGGACTGGGTTTCCCATCCATCCATTCGTCTGTGGTCTCATGTTCTACTACGGGCTGGACTTTCATGTTCTGGCCCCGAACTTCGTCCTCAACATTTCGGCTTTCATCGTCGTGTGTGAGGCTTTCCTCCGCATCCGGCCCAACTTCAGCCTGTGGTTAAAGACCTTCAATATCAAGACGAAGGTGGTGGGAGGCCAACAAGCAGAATGCGGCGGAGCCATGGTGGGCAAGATTCCCAATGTTATATGGCTTGAAGGCTCCTTTGTGGAGACCATAAAGGGGTGGCAATCGGCGTGGTTCCACATCACCGAGCCGCGCGGCCAAATGGGCGGCAGCCCCTAAGTTTCGATCCGGATTCCCAACACGGCTCACTTCCTGGAAAGAGAAGGGCTTGTCGTGGGGTTAATCGGTGGAGCTGGATGGACTCCAGAAATGTATTCGGAGTATGGTAAGCAAGAAGCTCAAGCTTGTCAACATAGTCCAGGTCATGCTCATCCGCCGGATCCTCCCGTGTCAACAACGGGATTTTAACTTGTGGGAATTCGACCTGGCCCAGCACTAGACTCTGAGTGAGCTCTTCGATATGACGCACAAGGACGTCTGGAAGGTGCTGTTCAAGGGCGCCGAGGTCGCTCCTTCGCTCGCCGAGGACTGCGGGCTAAGCACAAAGCGCGTAGCGCGTTTGGTGAGTTCAATACATCCCGTAGGATATTTATTCCCCCTAGCTTAATCATGTGCGGGGTCTGATCTCCATGCCTTTGACAAGACTGGGTGGAGACGTTGGGGCAGATTAACTGTCCGGCCCCTTTGCCCGAAGACACTGCGGGCGCTCTCCTGATGGAGATACTGACTCCGGCTCCTTACAAGGTGCCGGAGAAGACCAAGAAGGCCAAGGGAACCCGAAAGAGTTCCCGACGCCAGGGTTTATCAGACTTATCGTCCGATAACTCCACGGCGCACTCCTCCCCCGAAGATGAGGAAGAAGACGAAGACACTCCCCCTCAAGTCAGGGGAGACAAGAAAAGGAAGGCTGCCCCAACCGAGGGGCCGAAGGGTCCAAGAAGGGAAGGACTCTCCTTCCGGACTACTGTACCCCCGCCGCCGAAGACGAAGGATGAGTGGCTGCCCAGGGCCAAGCCCCTGGGAAGTCGTAAGTATTCGGATACCAGAGTAACTCATAGCATTCCTTTGTCGCACTGCTTCTCCTAACGCCGAATTATGACTATGCAGACCGCCACGAGCCCGTATCGACGTATCGTCGGACGGCTCCCTGGGCTCGTCGGATATGGATAGCGATCCACTTCCGACCGCCACCTCCCCTTGCCCTACGGACAACGCCGAGGTATTGTCTCAAGAGGCACCGGGTCTGGGGGAGACAGTCCCGGAGGTGCCTCAAGGCGACCTTCCGGACTCCGGGAGCAGAGGGGACAAGGCCCCCGAGGGGTCCAAGTTCGGCCCTCAGCCGAACACCGCGCCGGAACCTCCAGCGGTTCCAGATTCGGGCAGGCGGCCTCCTTCCAAGAGGGGCAAGACGCGTATGCCGGTGACCTCTATCCATCCAGAGGCACCGGACAATCTGTTGGGAGCGCTTCACAGTGCTTCCATCGATGAGGAGCACCGCACTATTATGAGTACGGTGGTCCAGAAGGTTCAGTCCGCCAAGAGCGGATTGACTGAAGCCTGTGCCAGCTTTCTAACAGGCTTTGAGGTAAGTGTTCGAAATATAGGAAAAATATTACCGCATAGACAGTAGCCCCTGATGCTCTGTTCGGTGTTCAAAAAATAAAAGCCGAATAGAGGATCAAATAATACCGCAGGAGTCTAACATAATTATGTCTGTATGCGTACGCAGGCTTCGTTGCTGGCCTCAGCCGCACTTACTGCGGAGGTCGGCACACTGAAGCAGGACCTCGATGGGTCCAAGAAAGAGCTCGGCCTTGCCAAGACACAGCTCGAGGAGAACAAGGGTAAGTAATACCCTGTCTGTAGATATGTATATATAAAAGAAGACGCGATTGCAAAATGACAGGATCATCGTATATTTGCCAGGGGCCACGACCGAGGTGGTGACCCTGAAGCAAGCGCTATCCAAGGCGGAAGACAAAGTGGCTAAGGAGCGCACCGAGTGAGAAAGGAAAGACGCTCGGGTGGGCGAGGTGCAGCAAGAGCTCCAGGCTCTCGTGACGAAGCACGCGGCGTTGGAGCTTGACTCGAAGACACGAGAGTCTGAGCTTGCCACGGCCCTTAAGAGTGCAAAGAGTGCCAAGGCCGAAGCCCAAAAGGCCCTCCAGGAGATTGACGCGATGAATAAAATAGCTGCGGGTAAGGCATTATATATGCAAAGCAAGCATGTGAAAGTAAATTACCTATTACTTACCCGAATCCGGAGCTCTCCAGGAGCATTCACAGATTTGCCCCGCAGCGTGTCGGATGCCGCATAGTTTTACCAGGCCGAGGAGGGAAGCTCAACAGAGAAGCTATTCTGGTCTCAATATACTAGGACCAAACACCCGGTGCCTATGAGCGACCAGCTGAAGCAGCTGGTCGAGCTACACAAGGCGGCCAAACAGGCCATGAAGGGCTTTATAGTCCGCCTGTGGCCTGGCGACGCCCTTCCGAAGAGCTACTTCGGCCAGGTGAGGTGGCTGGTGGATGCCTGCCCATAGCTGGAAGTCGTCAAACGGTCCGTCTGCATCGAAGGTGCACGCCGGGCTTTCGCCCGTGTGAAGGTGCAATGGGCCAAGCTAGACGCCGTGAAGCTGATCAAGGAAGGACCGCCGCAGGGCAAGGAGCATCGTACCCCCGAAATTTATTATGAGGGTGTCCTGAAGGGTGCCCGTCTTGTAGAGGACGAATGTCCAAAGGATGTAACATTTGAGTAAACTTGCTCGTGTGATCCTGTATGATGAAAATTTGTTTCATATGCGCTATGCAACCCTTGTTTGAATTTAAAATATTACCTTCTATTTAGCCGTTTAACCAATCTGAGAGATGGCTAGTCCTCGGCTTCTACCCCCATGCCGCGAGTGCTGGGGTGTTCGGGATAAACCTGAGCACTCTTGTTCCCATGTTTGGGTCCTTCGAGGGAGGTGCTCAGCACGGCGAACAAGGCAACCGGACTAATAATGCTTTATCACTCTCACTTAGCCATAGAATTCTATAATTTTAAATTTCGGTGAAGCCCCTGGTATTCGGCAGGCTGAATTCGGGGAGCGATACACGCCTTTAAGCCGGACAGGACCAGCTCCTCGCTCTAAGCGGCATAAGTCTTTAGGGACTCGAAACCTCGCCGAACAGCGACCAGTCTCTCGCCTTATCATGAAAGTCAGTTTTAGCTTTCTCTACTGAGGTGCTGAGCCCAGCAGAACCGGGGCACAATCGTAGTAGTTCTCCTAGCGCTACCTTAGCCAATAGAGCGGAACGTAAGGTACCAAAACATAGGAGCCGGGCAAACCCAACATTTGACCAAAGACACGATTCGGAGCTGATGCATATAATGCTATAAGTTCAGGGTGCCGCACTTGTGAAAGTGTTCGGATTTCTCACACCATATTGTGGGGTACTTAAGCCCCTATTGTGTTGGCCGTACCAAAGTGTACGGTTGCAAGGTGTCATTAATGAACACATATATATATAACAAGAATGTAATAATAGTCGTAATGTTATGCGTTGTTTATTCAAAGAGGTCCGTTAAAGCAGAATGATACAGATAGTGCGATAAGCAAAAAGTAGGACTATGTCCCTTCCAAGGGCAAGCTGAGGAATAGTATTAAAGAAAATATTTTAGTCGTTATCGTGATCCACCTGGGAGTTCCGTGGTGTGACGTAGCTTTCTGCCTCTCTTGGTTGCTGCATCATGTGTTCGGCAATCATGCTGCCGGACAAGGTCTCCAGAGATTAAAGTCTTGAAAGAGAAAAATAACAAAGCAGGAAGCCCCTAGTGCGGTTTATGCCGTGTCTTGGAGCGTGCTGTAGTTGTGCCCCCCTCCCCACCTGTGAACATGGTATTTTTAATGCGTAATTATGTACGCGTGGCACGGATTTCACCGTTTGGCTGGGACTGGGGTGGGGGCCGCATTGCTACGCGATCTCAGATCGTGCCAGGCGGTCTAGTTTCCGATTACTCCGAGCGCACTTGAAGGTGTCCGGGTCTTGAAACGCCGAACTGGTGGATTGCCTTGAGAGGCTTCTTTGTGCTTCTGCTACGAGGGCTGCAGTGTGCTCCTCTGTTCGGAGAGAGCGCTTTGTGTTTCCATTAACTGTAATAACCCCACGAGGTCCTGGCATCTTGACCTTGAGGTATGCATAATGCGGTACCTCATTGAATCTCGCAAATGCGGTTCGCCCGAGCAGTGCATGATAACCACTCGAAACGAGACTATATCGAAGATTAATTCTTCGCTTCGGAAGTTATCCGGGGATCCGAAGACCACTTCCATTGTAATTGAGCCTATGCAATGGGTCTCTACACATGGAATGACGCCTTTAAAGGTCGTTTTTGTGGGTTTGATCCTTGAGGTGTCTATACCCATTTTGCGCACTGTGTCCTGATAGAGAAGGTTCAGGCTGCTGCCGCCATCCATAAGGACTCGAGTGAGGTGAAATCCGTCAATGATTGGGTCTAGGACCAGTGCGGCGAATCTGCCATGATGGATACTAGTGGGGTGGTCCCTGCGATCGAAGGTGATCGGACAGGAGGACCATGGGTTGAACTTTGGAGCGACTGGCTCCAACGCATATACGTCCCTGAGCGCATGCTTCCGCTCCCTCTTGGGGATGTGGGTTGCGTATATCATGTTCACCATCTGCACTTGTTGGGGGGAACCTCTTCTGTCCTCCGGTGTTCGGCTGCCAGGGCTCTTCCTCGTCATTGCTATGTGGCCCCTTATCTTTGTCTTCGGCAATTAACTTGCCGGCCTGCTTGAACACCCAACAATCCCTGTTGGCGTGGTTGGCTGGCTTGTCGGGGGTGCCGTGTATTTGACACGAGGCTTGTGGGGGGTGCCGTGTATTTGACACGAGCGATCAAGTATACGGTCCAAACTGGACGGGCCCGGAGTGCTTCTTTTGAATGGATTTTTCCGCTGACCGGGTTTAGTGCCTTTGAATCCGGCATTGACTGCCGTATCTTCAGTATTATCGCTGTTAATGCGGCGCTTATGTTTGTTGTGACGTGACCTGCTATTGCTGTCCTTTGTATCCGAAGTACCATGGTTCTTTGACATATTGTTACTGCGAGCCAGCCAACTGTCTTCTCCCGCACAAAAGCGGGTCATGAGTGTCGTGAGGGCTGCCATAGATTTCAGCTTTTCCTGACCAAGGTGCCGGGCTAGCCACTCGTCTCAAATGTTGTGTTTGAAAGCTGCTAAGGCCTCTGCATCCAGACAATCGATGATTTGATTTTTCTTTGTTAGGAACCGAGTCCAGAATTGCCTGGCCAATTCTTCTGGCTGCTGAATTATGTGGCTCAAGTCATCGGCATCTGGTGGTCGCACATAATGCCCTGAAAGTTGTCGAGGAATGCGGCTTCCAGATCTTCCCAACAGCTAATGGACTCTGCTGGCAAGCTGTTAAGCCAATGCCGCGCTGGTCCTTTGAGCTTTAGTGGGAGGTATTTGATGGCGTGTAAGTCATCACCGCGGGCCATGTGGATGTGGAGGAGGAAATCCTCGATCCATACCGCAGGATCTGTTGTGCCGTCGTATGATTCAATATTTACAGGTTTGAAACCTTCTGGGATTTGATGATCCATTACTTCGTCTGTGAAGCATAAGGGGTGTGCGGCGCCTCTGTATTGGGCTATATCGCGACGCAGCTCGAATGGGTCTTGCCCGCTGTGTTCGGCGCCGGATTTACTTTTACTGTATCCGGCGTGACGTTTATCATCTCGCATAGTGGCGCGCCCTCGTGATCCGTAGATCGATCTTGCATGTTTTGCTTTGTCCTCCAATACGTCTCGCAGGTCTGGTGTGTTTCCCCATGCTTTTTTATTTGAATGGCGTCGGGGTGCCGCTGAGCTTTTGGCTGGAATGCCTCTCTATCACAGCCACGAGGTGGCCGATCAACCGCGTCATACGCTTCTTCCTCCAGTCGAGGTAGCAACCAGCATTTTGGGTAACTCTTGGAGGGGCGCTCGAGTTTATATTCCTCGGCCGCGAGGACTTCAGTCCATCTATCAGCTAGCAGATCTTGATCAGCTTGAAGCTGCTGCTACTTCTGCTTAAGGCTATTTGCCGTGGCCATAAGCTGGCGCTTTAAGCGCTCTTGTTCGACAGGATCCTCTGGCACGGCGAATTCGTTATCGCCGAGGCTTGCCTCGTCGTCGGAGGGGGGCATGTAATGATCATCCTCCGCTTCTCCGTCTGCCACTCTCTCAGGAGGGCTGGCTCTTCCATCCTCCTGCTCTAACTCTTGCTGGAGGGGGTTATTGTTGTCTTCGGCACTATCCGGAGTGTTATTACCTCCTGTGCCGGTATCACCACTTTTGCTTTGGCGGGACTTAGAGTGGCGCCGCTGACATCGGCGTTTGGGTTGCTTCTTGGAGGGGTCATCCTTCGCTGTCTCGTCGCCATTGCCTTCTTTGGGTGTGTCCACCATGTATATATCGTATGATGAGGTGGCTTTCCAGTTCCCTATAGGCGCTGGTTCCTGTTCATCTCCTGCGTCGTTGTCCATACCGTCGATGTCTTCGGAGTCGAAGTCGAGCATGTCGGTTAAGTCATCGACAGTGACTTGGTGGGTGGGCCTCGAATTTCTTCGTCGTCCGCATCCCAGTCTTGACGGACATAGTTCGGCCAGGATCCTCCTGACAAGGAGAGAGACCTTAATGAGTTCAGTATGTCGCCGAAGGGCGAGTGCTGAAAGATATCCGTGGAGGTAAACTCCATGATGGGCGCCCAATCGGATTCGATAGGAATGGGCGCAGGCAGTTCGGAGTCCGTGGCCGGAGAAAGATCCGACAGTTTAACAATACGGCTCTCGTGCAAGGTAAGGTCGATGTTCGGCTCGATCGCCGCTGAGGGTAAGGCCTCCGTGGCAGGGTCCATCCACCCATCCATGGACTGCGCAACTGGCTCTGAATTGAGGGTCGGAGCGGCTGCCGGTGCGATCTCCTGAACACTGTCTGATGGTAGAGCTAAATCGTACTCATCGTGACCGCGTGACGCACAAGGCAGAGGCTCGAATCCGTCGAAGATCAAGTCTCCACGGACATCGGCCGTGTAGTTTAAGATTCCAAACCTGACCTGGTGGCCAGGGCGTAGCTTTCAATCTGCTCCAGATAGCCAAGAGCCGCCGAACACAAAGATCTGTCCGGGGAGAAAAGTCTCACCCTGGACTGCATCGCTATCGATGATCGTAGGAGCCATCATGCCTAACAGCGACGACATAGAGGAACTCTCAATGAAAGCACCAATGTCGGTTTCAAAACCGGTGGATCTCGGGTAGGGGGTCTCGAACTGTGCGTCTAAGGCGGATGGTAATAGGAGGCAGGGGACACGATGTTTTACCCAGGTTTGGGCCCTCTTGATGGATGTAAAACCCTACGTCCTGCTTGATTTATTCTTGATGATATGGGTATTAC
Organism: Triticum urartu; assembly: GCF_003073215.2. Taxonomy (NCBI): domain Eukaryota; kingdom Viridiplantae; phylum Streptophyta; class Magnoliopsida; order Poales; family Poaceae; genus Triticum; species Triticum urartu. Next base: position 506,598,694 of record NC_053027.1, on the reverse strand, counting down.
AAGAGTTGATCTACCATGAGATCGAAGAGGCTAAACCCTAAAAGCTAGCCTATGGTATGATTGTATGTTGTCCTACGGACTAAAACCCTCCGGTTTATATAGACACCGGAGGGGGCTAGGGTTACACAAGGTCGGTTACAAAGGAGGAGATATACATATCCGTATTGCCTAGCTTGCCTTCCACGCCAAGTAGAGTCCCATCCGGACACGAGACGAAGTCTTCAATCTTGTATCCTCATAGTCCAATAGTCCGGCCAAAGGATATAGTCCGGCTGTCCGGAGACCCCTTATCCTGGACTCCCTCAGTGGATGTGCTACAGGCTGCGCTTTTCGCCTCCATGCGTCGCGCGCTGCCTAGGTTTATGCGCAATATCGCTGGGTGGCGGGAAACAGGTGAGGAAATGGCAAGAAATGGTGGCGTGTTCATAAAACGCCATCAATTAATGGAAACTTAGCATAGAAGGACCATTGAGCTAGCACAAGAAGTAGATGATGATCATATCAACACGGACCACACTAGGGAACCCGTCGGTGATGAATTCATCAATCGCAAATGGTTGAATACTAGCAAGTGTTTGCCCACAACACACACAGCTTATTCCATCACAAACAGGTCGGATGGATCAACGTATCGCACATTGTCAAAAAGTAATGCGATAGACCTTCTTTAACATGCGTTAAAAAATAACAAAAATAAAAAAACAAGTACCTCGAGGTTAAATTAACTCATGGCTGCTCCATCAACACAACTTCCCATCTAGTCACCCATCTGATGGCTGCTCCAGCCTGAGCACACTTAACTTGAGAGTTGTCTGACATGAGCTACTGGTGGAACAGCTAGTCCTTGCTGATATAGGATGCCTCTTCACATCCTTATGGCGTATCCAGATGACCGCCCGTCCACCAATGGCCCATAGATGTTGTGTAGATAGAGCATATCACATATGTCTTATTAGAAGCAATCGTCTATGTTATTATCGGTCTTCACACATTTCTGATTACAGACATGTTTGCCGCGTATCACACACATCTTGATATATTCAACCGTTTCTGTTCTCTTGTCTCAACGCAAACAGTTCATCCGAGTGAACCACATGCCGTATATCGCACACACCTTGACCTGGATGACTGTTTTTTTTTGTGTTGCCTAATCACAAACAGTTCATCCGAGTGAACCGTATGCTTTATATCGCACACACCTTCATCTGGCTGCCCATTTCTTCTATTCCTCCTCATTGCAAATAGTTAATTGAACTGAACCATGTGCCCTGCATCACACACGCAACTAAAATCTAAACCGTGTTTGATGCATCCTCCATCGCAAATGTTTTGCACCTTTTTTACGGGGTTTTTAGACCACCGTTTGTGACTATTGCATCGCACACAGTTTCATCGAAGGGTCTCTGATCGTAGTGTCGCGTTAGCAGCATACTACTATAGTGAGGGAATGACTCCATTTTCTCTCAATCTTCTGCAGTGGTCGGGCTTTGAGTCTGACTCAACTTCACACCTTGTAACACAGGCAGGAACCCTTTCTTTGACTGATCCATTTTGAACTTCTTCAAAACTTTATCAAGGTATGTGCTTTGTGAAAGTCCTATTAAGCGTCTTGATCTATCTCTATGGATCTTGATGCCCAATATATAAGCAGCTTCATCGAGGTCTTTCATTGAAAAACATTTATTCAAGTATCCTTTTATTCTCAATGGCTTACCGATCATCGGGAAATTCCACCAAAGTCCATACTTTGTTCTCATACATGGATCCTATCGCAGATTTCATGGCCTCAAGCCATTTATCAAAATTTGGGCTCATCATAACTTCTTCATAGTTCGTAGGTTCGCCATGGTCTAGTAAGATGACTTCCAGAACAGGATTACCGTACCACTCTGGTGCGGAACATGCTCTGTTTGACCTACGAGGTCCGGTAGTAACTTGCTCTGAAGTTTCATGATCATCATCATTAGCTTCCTTTCTAGGTGGTGTAGGCATCACAAGAACGGATTTCTCTGATGTGCTACTTTCCAATTGGATAGAAGATACAATTACCTCATCAAGTTCTACTTTCCTCCTACTCACTTCTTTCGAGAGAAACTCCTCTAGAAATGTTCCATTCTTGGCAACGAAGATCTTGCCTTCGGACATGTGGTAGAAGGTGTATGCTATTGTTTCCTTAGGGTACCCGATGAAGACACACTTCTCCGATTTGGGTTCAAGCTTATCAGGCTGAAGCCTTTTGACATAAGTGTCGCAACCCCAAAATTTAAGAAACAACAGCTTAGGTTTCTTGCCAAACCATAGTCCGTACGGTGTCGTCTCAATGGATTTAGATGGTGCCCTATTTAACATGAATGCAGTTGTCTCTAATGCATAACCCCAAAACGATAGTAGTAAATCAGTAAGAGACATCATAGATCGCACCATATCTAATAAAGTATGGTTACATCGTTCAGACACACCATTACGCTGTGGTGTTCCAGGTGGCGTGAGTTGTGAAACTATTCCACATTGTTTTAAATGAAGCCCGAACTCGTAACTCAAATATTCACCTCCGCGATCAGATCATAGAAACTTTATTTTCTTGTTATGGTGATTCTCCACTTCACTATGAAATTCTTTGAACTTTTTAAATGTTTCAGACTTGTGTTTCATTAAGTTGATATACCCATATCTGCTGAAATCATCTATGAAGGTCAGAAAATAACGATACCCGCCACGTGCCTCAACACTCATCGGACCGCATACATCGGTATGTATTATTTCCAATAAGTCATTGGATCGCTCCATCATTCTGGAGAATGGAGTTTTAGTCATCTTGCCCATGAGGCATGGTTCGTAAGTATCAAATGATTCATAATCAAGTGATTCCAAAAGTCCATCTGTATGGAGTTTCTTCATGCGCTTTACACCAATATGACCTAAACAGTAGTGCCACAAATATGTTGCACTATCATTATCAACTTTGCATCTTTTGGCATCAATATTATGAATATGTATATCATCACAATCGAGATTCAACAAAAATAGACCACTCTTCAAGGGTGCATGACCATAAAAGATATTACTCATATAAATAGAACAACCATTATTCTCTGATTTAAATGAATAACCGTCTCGCTCTAAACAAGATCCATATATAATGTTCATGCTCAACGCTTGCACCAAATAACAATTGTTCATGTTTAAAACTAATCCCGAAGGTAGATGTAGAGGTAGCGTGCCGACGGTGATCACATCGACCTTGGAACCATTCCCGACGCGCATCGTCACCTCATCCTTAGCCAATCTTCGTTTAATCCGTAGCTCCTAGTTCAAGATACAAATATGAGCAGCGGAACTAGTATCAAATACACAGGCGCTACTACGAGCATTAGTAAGGTACACATCAATAACATCTATATCAAATATACCTTTGTTCACTTTACCATCCTTCTTATCAGCCAAATACTTGGGGTAGTTCCGCTTCCAGTGACTAGTCCCTTTGCAGTAGAAGCACTCAATTTTAGGCTTGGGTCCAGCTTTGGCCTTCTTCCCGGGAGTGGCAACTTGCTTGCCATTCTTCTCGAAGTTCCATTTCTTTCTCTTGCCCTTTTTCTTGAAACTAGTGGTCTTGTTAACCATCAACACTTGATGCTCGTTCTTGATTTCTACCTCTGTGGCCTTAAGCATTGTGAAGAGCTCGGGAATTGTCTTGTTCATCCCTTGCATATTATAGTTCATCATGAAACCTTTGTAGCTTGGTGGCTGTGATTGAAGAACTCTGTCAATGACACAATCAACTGGAAGATCAACTCCTAGCTGAGTCAAGTGATTATAATGCCCAGACATTTTGAGTATGTGTTCACTGACAGAACTATTCTCCTCCATCTTGCAGCTATAGAACTTGTTGGAGACTTCATATCACTCAACCCGAGCATTTGCTTGAAATATTAACTTCTACTCTTGGAACATCTCATATGCTCCATGATGTTCAAAACGTCTTTGAAGTCCCGGTTCTAAGCCATAAAGCATGGCACACTGAACTATCGAGTAGTGATAACCCACAAGTATAGGGGATCAATCGTAGCCTTTCTCGATAAGTAAGAGTGTCGAACCCAACGAGGAGCTAAAGGTAGAACAAATATTCCCTCAAGTTCTATCGACCACCGATACATCTCTGCGCACGCTTAACGTTCACTTTACCTAGAACAAGTATGAAACTAGAAGTACTTTTTAGGTGTTGTAGGATAGGTTTGCAAGATAATAAAGAGCATGTAAATAAAAACTAGGGGCTGTTTAGATAAAGACACAACTAAGTAAGTTTTAGTAGAGAGCTTTTTGTCACAAGAAAGTTATTTGTCCCTAGGCAATCGATAACTAGACCGGTAATCATTATTGCAATTTTATATGAGGGAGAGGCATAAGCTAACATACTTTCTCTTCTTGGATCATATGCACTTATGATTGGAACTGTAGCAAACATCCATAAATGCTAAAGATCATTAAGGTAAAATCCAACCATTGCATTAAAGTATCAAGTCCTCTTTACTCCCATACGCAAACAACCTACTTACTCGGGTCTATGCTTCTGTCACTCACGCCACCCACCATAAGCAAATCATGAACATATTGCAAACCCTACAGTGGGGATACCTCACGCTTGCGCAACACGGAGAGCACCATAGGACAATACCAATAATAAAACATGCAACTCAAACCAATCATGATCGTCAAGCAACCCATAGGACAAAACAGATCTACTCAAACATCATAGGATAGCCATACATCATTGGGAAATAATATATAGCATTGAGCACCATGTTTAAGTAGAGATTACAGCAGGAAGAAGAGGTGTTACACTGCTGCATAGAGGGGGGGAGAGTTGGTGATGACGGCGGCGAAGTTGTTGGTGTACATCGCTGTCACGATGATGGCCCCGGCGGCGTTCCGGTGCCACCGGGAGAGAGGGGGAGAGAGCCCCCTCCTTCTTCTTATTCCTTGACCTTCCCCTAGATGGGAGAAGAGTTTCCCCTCTGGTCCATGGCCTCCATGGGCGGAGGGGCGAGAGCCCATCCGATATTGGATATCTCTCTCTCTATTTCCTTCCATTTTAGCGCTCCCAGATTCTGGCATTTCACCGTTTCTCAAATTCCCAGAGATCAGTAACTCCGATTGGGATGAAATTTTAACACGATTTTTATCCAGGTATTAGCTTTCTTGCGCCAGAAGAAAGGTAGCAACCGCCTTACGGGGTGACCACAAGGGCCCAAGGCGTGCCCTACCCCTTGGGGCGCACCCCCTGCCTTGTGCCTCCCTCGGGCATCGTCTCGCCTTGATTGTTTTTCCCAAAATTCACATATATTCCAAAAAAATCTCTGTAAGTTTTTATTGCGTTTGGACTCCGTTTGATATGGGTTTTCTGCGAAACAAAAAACTTGCAACAAACATGAATTGGCACTGGGTACTGGATAAATATGTTAGTCCCCAAAAATAGTATAAAAAGTTGCCAAAAGTATATGAAAGTTGTAGAATATTGGCATGGAACAATCAAAAATTATAGATATGACGGAGACGTATCATCATCCCCAAGCTTAGTTCTTTCTCGTCCTCGAGTAGGTAAATGATAAAAAGATATTTTTTGATGTGGAATGCTACCTAGCATAATCTTGATCATATAATCTAATCATGGAAAGAATATTAAGACACATGTGATTGAAAGCAATAGTCTATCATTTGACATAAAGACAATATTACTTCAAGCATACTAATAAAGCAATCATGTCTTTCTCAAAATAACATGGCCAAAGAAAGTTATCCCTACACAATCATATAGTCTGGCTATGCTCCATCTTCATTACACAAAGTATTTCACAATGCACAACCCCGATGACAAGCAAAGCAATTGTTTCATACTTTTAATGTTTTCAAGCCTTTTCAACTTTCACGCAATACATGAGCGTGAGCCATGGATATAGCACTATAGGTGGAATAGAATATGATGGTGGAGGTTGTGTGGAGAAGACAAAAAGGAAGAAAGTCTCACATCGACGCGGCTAATCAATGGGCTATGGAGATGCTCATCAATTGATGTCAATGTGAGGAGTAGGGATTGCCATGCAACAGATGCACTAAGAGCTATAAGTGTATGAAAGCTCAAACTGAAAACTAAGTGGGTGTGCATCCAACTTTCTTGCTCATGAAGACCTCGGGCATTTGAGGAATCCCATCATCGGAATATACAAGACAAGTTCTATAATGAAAATTCCCACTAGTATATGAAAGTGATAACTCAAGAGGCTCCCTATATGAAGAACGTGGTGCTACTCTTAAGCACCAGTGTGTAAAGGGATAGTAGCATTGCCCCTTCTCTCTTTTTCTCTATTTTTTGTTTTTCTCTTTTTTTTTGGGGGGGGGCACCCTTTTTTGGCCTCGCTTTTTTTATTTTTTTTATATCTCGTCCGAAGTCTCATCCCAACTTGTGGGGGAATCATAGTCTCCATCATTCTTCCCTCACCTGGGACAATGCTCTAATAATGATGATCATCACACTTTAATTTAATTACAACCCAATATACAACTCGATATCTAGAACAAAGTATGACTCTATATGAATGCATCTGGCAGTGTACCAGGATGTCCAATGATATATCATAGCAAAATATATAAAAACGGACAAGCCATGAAAATGTCATGCTAACTATCTTACGATCATGCAAAGCGATATGACCATGAATACTCAAATCATGTATATAATGATGATGGAAGTTGCATGGCAATATATCTTGGAATGGCTATGGAAATGCCATGATAGATAGGTATGGTGGCTATTTTGAGGAAGATATAAGGAGGCTTATGTGTGATAGAGCGTATCATATCAAAGGGTTTGGATGCACCGGCGAAGTTTCCACCAACTCTCGAGGTGAGAAAGGGTAATGCACGGTACCGAAGAGGCTAGCAATGATGGAAGGGTGAGAGTGCGTATAATCCATCGACTCAACATTAGTCATAAATGTCGAATTACGGGTTCCGGCAAACCCTTGTGAGGTCCGAACTCTGGGGTGCACACGAAGAACACTCTCTCCCTGACTCACACGCCCAATGATTCCACGCCCTAGCTCGATGAACCCAAAGAATAAGAGACACGAGGGTTTATACTGGTTCGGGCCACCTTGCGGTGTAATATCCTACTCCAGTTTGTGGGTGGATTGCCTCGGGGGGCTAAGGATGAACTAATACAATGGATGAACAGCCTCAGGAGGCGAGGTGTTCTTGGGCTCGATGAACAGGTGAGCTCGCTAGGGTGGAATGAGTCCGATCCCAGATGCCTCTCTATCATGGTCGCCCTCGATCCTATTTATAGTGGCCTTGGTCCTCTTCCAAAAGGTGATCTTCGCCTGCCAAAGGCTCTCGTGGTGATGTTGTCGTGGGCTCCGCGATGACCTTTGTCCTGCTGGTCTTTGTCTTGTTGCACTGATATGGAAACCTTTACCTGATTCCTCGGGACCATGTGCCTGCGCTTGCCTCCTTAGCACCAAAGAGTAAACTGGTATGCTGCACCCGCTGGCGCCCGCTTGGCCTTGGTCGCCATGGCTCATGTCACGCGAACCTCGCGAGGTGCTCCTTGCATAGATATCTCTATCCTTAGGAGCCAGCCTAGTGAGGCTGCCCCCAGGGAGGTCTTGGCGTCGTCTACCTTGCGAGGCATGTTTCCTTGCGAGGGTCTTGAATTGCTGCTACTGAAGATGGACCATACTAGGCCGCTAGTGGACCCATGCTCGCGGGCCGCGGGCAGGCAAGTCTGGGCACCCCAAGTCCCAGAACGCCGACAGTAGCCCCCGGGCCCAAGGCGCGCTCGGACTTGGCTTATAGGCGAAGCCAAAGGACAAGTGTGGAGCACTGCGGGCCCGAACTGCCTGCGGCCTTGATTGACGTGTGGCGATTGGTGAGACGCGGGCGTCTCTGCTTTCCCACGCGGCCTCGGCAACCGTTCGCCTGACAAAAGGCTGGCGCATGCTACAGAGTCTTCATTGCCTTCCTTTATCTTGCTCCAGATCCCCTTCTTCTCATCCCGAGAGGCTCCAGATCCGCCAGGGCTCCTCCCCAAGCTTGCACCCGATGGCCGTGCACTCGCCTTCCTGGTACGAGCCCGCCTTGAGCGCGCCCATAGTCTCAGAGAAGAACTTCGCCACTGCGCTCCCGATGGCGGTGGGCGATAGCAATGAGGGGGGAGAGATCGCCCTTCGGGCCGGCTCCGACAAGCCGGAGGCCCCTGGTAGTACCTTCTACCCCTTCTTCATGCACAACGTCTTCTCGGGGTTGGTCCCCCCTTTCTCTGAATTTTTCTACACCGTCCTCCGCCATTATAAGCTCCACACCCTCCACCTTCATCCCAATTCCGTCCTTCTCCCATCGATCTTCGCCTTCTACAGTGAAGCATTCTTTGGGGGTGATGCCGTCCATGGCACTACTTCATCATTTCTTCTACCTCCGGAACAAGGATGGTGCGCCATGCTCGGGGTGCGCCGGCTTTGTTGCGGCGAACGGAAGCAACGCAATCTTGAGAGCAAGGAGGAAGGTAGAGGGCTTTCGGAACAAATGGGTCCTCATGGATGCCAAGAGCCCCTACTGTCGTGCAATTGTCACGGCAGATGTCCTAGTGTGAGGACTTAGTCGTGAGGACAACGCATCTACGCGGTAGCTTGAAGGGGGTGGTCGGAATCGAGAGACGTGAGGCGGATCAACACACAAGACAAGGATTTAGACAGCTTCGGGCCCCGGGAAACATCATCCGGTAACAACCCTACATGATGTTTGTGGCTAGGTCTCATCATGCTCATGAGAGAGTCGCCGCATAAGTCGGCTCCCCCTTTGTGTCTAGCCCTAGAGATTGTTTCTTGTTGCTTGTCCCTCTTGGGTTGCCCTGCCCCTCCTTATATATGTTGAAGGGGTGGGTTACATGACTAGTCCTAGTAGGATTAGGATTACTCTATTACAAATGGATTCCTAGTCTTGCTTTCTTTGTAGGAGAATATTGTTTATGCCTTTCCTCTTAAGCCGGCCCACCATCACATGAACCGGCCTTCTGGGCCTTGGGCCTTGTCATCCATCTGACCCACCCACTGGGTTACTAACGAGCCGCAAAGATCGGGCGGGTTACCCGTGAATCGCCAAGCTCCGGGCGGGTCACCAGTGAGTCTCCACGCTCCAGCCGGGTCATACATCCGGCGGGTTACACCGCGGGGTATATCCCCAACATTTTCCCCCAGTTCAATTTGGATTTATCCATGTTAAACTGATCTGAAACATAAACACAAGAAGAAATTTGACAGGTTGTACTCCGGGTTAAATATTCTTATAAGCCAGCACCTGATCATCCTTAAGTCCTTGTCATTTCCTTCTAGAAAATCCGGGTCAATAGACCAGCTTGATAATCAATTGTTTGTAGAAGAAATATTGTAAATGAATAAATAATCCATTTTATTCGGCCTTCAATGCTCTGACTTGACAAAAATAGTGGTTCTGAAATATTTAACTGATATTCAGCTGGCTTGTAGAACTTGCTGAGTTATGGTTTCCAAAATCCCCGGGTTATAAAAAACTGATGATTCCGGGTAATGACTGTTTATAGACGCCGGGTCATGATTGTTGCCAACGCCGGGTCACATAATTGATCTTCCCGACTTGCTCAAAACTGAGAATTTGAAAATGTTCCTCCATTATATTCATATCACCTGTAGCCCCCAAGTCTTAAGAAGGGAGCGTAGTAATAGCTTAAGACTTGCTTCAATATAAATGTTGCAACTTTACAGAAATCCAGGTTGCTCATCTCCAGTCACTAGTCAAAACTAAATATTCCACATATGTAGCCCCCAAGTGCTGGGTTGTCATGCTTGCATCAACCTGGGACTTGTAATTGTCTTATGCTCACAAAAACTTCAACCAGTGTAGCCCCCAAGGGCCGGGTCATTATGCAGTAATGAGCAGGGACTTTATAAATATGATCATGTAGACTTGAACAGCAACATGTAGCCCCCAAGGGCCGGCTCAGTAAGATAATATTGAGCTGGGACTTTATATATAGTTCTTTGAAAAGAACATCATATGATGTAACCCCCATCATGGGGCTTGAACCCATGTCCACAAGGTTAAGAGCTTTGTGCTTTACCAACTGAGCAGTGGACCCTTCAATATAATGGAATAAGATTTGTGTACCTTTGAATTGTTGACAGGAGCAATTGGTAGCCCCCAAGGGCCGGCTCATTATGATGTGATGAGTCGGGTCTTCAATAAGGCTAGTAAAAATGGCATTGCATTAGCCCCCAAGTGTCATGGTGCATGCTTGCAGCGACATGAGACTTGCATATTTGATGTAATCTCAACTTGAATAATGTAGCCCCCAAGTGTCAGGTCGTGAGCCTGCAGCGACTCAGGACTATTCCCTCCATTGTAGAATAAATCATATCCATTGATAAAATAATAGCCATTGCGCTAAAGCGACTTTGAAAACCTCAATCATAATACTGGTTATTGATAACCATAATAAAAATCCAGCCATGTTGGCTATAAAAGATTTGAATAATATACCCAATGATTTGTAAGCGCATGATTCCAATGGCGCAATCCAAATATATACTGGCGACTTATAGTCCAAAGCCAGGCTGGTTAATGAACACTGGTTAATGTCATATATGACTCGTAAAGCATTATAAGCCTTATTGATTTTTCAACCATGTATTATTATGTCACAAGAGAAAAATCCCCAAAAGACGTTCAAATCAAATCAACAGAAAAATCCAAGGCTTTTACAAGCCGCCAAGCCAAAGTTTCTTCTTCAATGAAACTAGCATTAGCCACTGGAAGGTACGCGCTTTCTGTGAGTCGGCACTCACAATACCCAATCGACATTTTAACCCAAAAAAGTTCAGTTCTTATTTAAAGATAGACTTGTCAGGAGTACGCCAGGTCAGAGTCGCTACCATGCATCACAGGCCGATTTATCCAAGTTCCAAGGAAGGCGGCTTTACATCCTAGATCTATCCTGACTATCTGTAAGCCGTGCTCTCACATGAAAAATTGGCGTTTTAACCTTAACGAACTTAGATCTTGGTCGAATACGCCGTAAAGATTGATCGTTAAGAGTTCGGCATGTCAATCAGGATTACCTGATGGAGTTGAAGCACCTGGCTACAGGTAGGATGGCCCGGAAAGGTTATGTTCTCTTTGGTCAAATACGCCTATGTTTGAACAAACCTGGTCAAGAGGGTAATAACGTTATGTTCTCTTTGGTCGAATACGCCAATGTTTGAACAGGAAGCCCTCAAGTGACATACTGGCAAGTGTGGCGTTGAGCCGATCAAGAGGGATATTCACAGCTATGCTCGATGAGCAGGAAGCCCCCAAGTGACCAAGATAAGCCCATAAGGCAGGATACCCATGTTTGAACCATGCATCATAGCAGCTAGTTCTCTTTGGCAACCTTGAATTTTTTCTGAGAACTCGAACTTTGCTAGAGATAAATTCTTCTTGAGCCGGAATTATAAACCGGATATTGATAGCTTCAGAGCTTTGTGGGAGACAGATTTCCCTTGAAGCGGATTTTGAACCGGAATCCTTCTTGTTAAGCCAGAAATTTTCTGATGGCCTTTTAACTTTTCACCAATATGGCGGTGGCCTCCGGGACCAGGTTATCTTCCCTCCAATGACCCGGGGTCTTGAATCTCACAATATTTGCTAAGTCGTGTCATCGTAGCCCTGAGTCTTAAGACTGCTTGAGGAGTTGGCTGGAGACTCTCCATGCTTGATCATGATATAAACTTGCATATAACCGAACAGCAGACCGCTGTCATATGTTTGAAGGTGGAGGCAAAGTGGCGAGTTGATGATCTTCGCAACACTCATTGTATATCCTTAGCTTTGATAGTGTGATGTGAGTCGACGGAAGGTTGAGGTCGTCCATGGCGGGTTATAAATGATCTCATATGATTTGTGTCAGTAATCCGGCCAGCGGTTCCTCCCAACTGGTTGTTTGAAGTTTAACCAAACTGTAGTAGCAGCGACTTGTGCACCTGCTCATTGATTCATCCAGTACAGATAGCGGCGGATAACATATGATAATTTGCCTCCAATTTGTTGAAAGAAAAACCGGACTACCCGAGCAATGACTTGCTCATACTCAATAAATAGCTCATGCAGACAGCTACAGCCCGGTGTGTTGATGTAGTTCAGGCCGCGAGAAACAGACGGTCAAGATGACCGCAACATCAGAAGTGGCATGGACAGATGAGTCGGCCGCAACGTTATAAGACGGAGCAGGCGGGAGAGTCGGCCGCAGCGTTTGTAAGCCGGAGAGTCGGCCGCGACGTTATAAGCCGGTGCGGGCGGGAGAGCCGGCCGTGGCAATGTAAGCCCGACTGGGTGAGTCGGCTGCGGTGTTGGAAACCAGCACGCACGGGTGCGGACTGACGAGTCGGCCACGGCAGCGATAGTCGGTTCAGGCACGAGAGTTGGCCACGATATTTAAACCGGTGCAGGCGCAAGAATTGGCCACAACGTTTAAACCGGTGTGAGCCTCCTGTCCATGGTACGACGCCATTTTTGTAGTGGGATTTTTCCTGCATAAAATATATTTAAAGATAGAGTAACTGTTCTCAAACAATTTAATATGTGCTAATAAAATATACAGAGAAGATAGCACCTGGATTTGTCCGGACGACAGATAATCCGGATGTAACTCCGTAGACAAATTGGTGATGGTATGACCCATCTAATGTAAACATTTGATGATCAACAGTTGCATGCAATTGTTGTATCATTTTCAACAGGGTATCACTTGCCCATAAAGTTTGGGACGTGCATGTTCCTCCTCTACAGCAGTATGTCACGTACGTGCATAGAACTCTTTTTTGCATGATCTCAATCTTGGTAACTTGTCTTTAGTATCACATGTTGTGTCACACGAGAACTTGAGATTGCTCAAGACGCAACATGACCCAACAATCAAGAATCTGCACAGGCAGCAGGTCAGAAACACCATGACCTGCACAAGGCCACCAAAAAAAACTTATCTCACTCGACGGAGGCAGCAGGGGCAAGCATGGCAGCTTGACTGTTGTACTGAAGTTGGCATACTCTAAGGTAGTAAATTGTACGTGGGTATCTGCTGGGTGATCTAGCGTTTTGATGTATACTGAAACGCAGGGATGACGGGCAGAATATGCCTCTGTCTACAGGCCTTTGGCGTATGGACACAACCCGGTCCTCCGGGCCGGCGAGTTGGCGGCTAAAATTGACCCAAGGACCATGGCAGACTGCCATAATTTCACAAACGATTCTTGCAATTTGTCCATTAGACCAAAACATAGGGAACCGGGCCATATAGCAGTGTGTGTAGTGTAGCTCTATTTTTTTTACGGAAATGTTAACGCCCACACGTGTGGGCGTTAGTCAACTCGTCCACACGCCTTCATTGCCATCCAGCGCTTTTTGCACGAAACTTGGCATGAAAAGACTGAATTTGTGTGCCACGTAGGACAACTCGTGTGTGTGGCGTGTGAGGGAGTTCACCCACACGCCGTTTTCTCTCCGCGGTCAACGGTTCGCCAGTCGGGCCGTGCGATGAAACTGATGTCGCGCCCGCACGCCACGCACCATTTCTGTTCCCCATCTCCCACGACTGCCCATTCTCCCACTCTCCCACACCCAAGCTGTCATTTGCCATGTCTTTTGAGGGGTACATGGCAACTGCCCTATTTGTGATTGTAAACAGATGGCAACTCCCTTTCACCCGAACATGTTATTGTTGCCACGTCTATTTGTAGCGCTACATGGCAAATGTCTAGTGTTAGTAGGTGGCAACTCCTAAAGATACCACCATCGCCCACATACCCGTCTCCTCTCCCACACACCAAAGCTATCAGTTGTCATGTGTTTTTGCAGGGTACATGGCAACTGCCTCTAGCGTGCTTGTAAGCATATGGCAACTCTCTCTTTACCCGAAACATGCTTTTTGCCATGTTTTTTTAGTGCTACATGGCAACTCTCCAGTGTTAGTAGGTGGCAATTCCTAAAGTTTTTCAAATCATGGTAACTGTAGTAGACCAGACCATACATGGCAACAGCTGCAGTTGCCCAAAAATGACATCCGGCACTTGACCTAAGATGGCAACTGCAGTTGAGCAACCATGGCAACTATAGTTGTCCGACATGGCAACTGTAGTTCAGCAACATGGCAACTGTAGTTCAGCAACATGGCAACATGGCAACTGAAGAGGGTCCGGACCATGGCAATCGCGATGGGACGCGTGGTTACTGACACGCAGGGCATGTGACACATGGGACGTGTGGCTCGCAGGCGGGGAGGGGCGATGGTCGAGATGAGTCATGCGGGCCGCGTGCTCGCTCGCCCGTACGTGCTCGTGTGGGGAGATCGTGCTGCACCGGACGTGCGGTCTGTGGCTGCGCGCGCCCGGACGCGGTCATGCGGGCGGGGTCGTCTCCGTGCTACACAGGGCATGCGGCACAACCACCTGATACACCACACATGTGGCAGTTATCGACGTCCTTTTTTTATGATGCGAAACACTAGCGGTCGTGAACCCGAGGAATCAAATGCAGCAGAGGCGAGGCCCAGTAGCGGAAGCGCGCCGGTGAGGCACAGCCGTGGCGGAAGCGGCTTGTTGCCGAGGCGAGTGAAGGCGGCTCGCGGCCACAGCGGCAGGCGACTCGAGGCGACGGAGTCCCGTGACTTAGCACAGGGCAGTTCAGTACGAGACGGGCGACTTGAAGCTCTGTTTGAAGCGACCCGGTCTCGCGGCGACTTGAGGCTCCGGCAGAAAAGAAACTGGCGGAGTTGGACTCGGAGTGAAAAACCGAGGCAGAGACTTGAGGTCCCTCGGTCCGAAGCGAGCGGCAGAGCGAGGCCGTGAAGGTGAGGTCAATTTTTTTTTCTAGACTTGGACCGCCTTAACCGCGCACCTGGTAGTATCGCTAGGCGGACGAAGCACTTCTGATGTATAAAAAATCTGAACAGCATGTAATCAGAAGTAATACTACTTGAGTTGATGCACTTGAGCATGATCAGCTTTGGTCCTTGTGAAGACATGGATTAGCTTCTGGCGTGCGCTCGCACGCGAAGGCAGCAACTAGCGGATCGATGAGTACCCGAATCTTCTCGGGTCTTGAAACCTGACAGCGTGTAGAACTCGATGGATCAGATCGTGGCCTCGGACGACTCACGCGTGCACCGAACTCCTGTCGGCGTACTGCTGAAGTACGATCGCTGCGGCGGAAGGTCCAGTCGTTGTAGGCGACCGACGGCGTGGCTCAAGGACAGGCGACTCTAATTCTCTCATCTCAATCCTCTCATCGATACAGCTGCTGAAACTTTCTTCAATTTTGACTGATGATGAAGCAGTGAGCCGACGCAGATCCTTCCAGGCCGGCTCTTCGAGCAGGAGTTTCTCGATCCCTGGGAAGTTCCCTCCAAGAACAAAAACCACCATGTGCAGGCTCCACGGTGGGCACCAACTGTCGTGGAATTGTCATGACAGATGTCCTAGTGTGAGGACTTAGTCATGAGGCCAACGCATCTACGCGGTAACTTGAAGGGGTTGGAAGGAATCGAGAGACGCGAGGCAGATCAACACACAAGACAAGGATTTATACAGCTTTGGACCCCGGGAAACATCATCCGGTAACAACCCTACATGCCATTTGTGGCTAGGTCTCATTATGCTCATGAGAGAGTCGTCGCATAAGTCGGCTCCCCCTTTGTGTCTAGCCCTAGAGATTATTTCTTGTTGCTTGTCCCTCTTGGGGTACCCTGCTGTGACGCCCCCAATTTGACCGGACACTAATCATACACGCAAACGTGTACGATTAAGATCAGGGACTCACGGGAAGATATCACAACACGACTCTACAAATAAAAATAAGTCATACAAGCATCATATTACAAGCTAGGGGCCTCGAGGGCTCGAATACAAGAGCTCGATCATAGACGAGTCAGCGGAAGCAACAATATCCGAGTACAGACATAAGTTAAACAAGATTGCCTTAAGAAGGCTAGCACAAACTGGGATACAGATCAAAAGAGGCGCAGACCTCCTGCCTGGGATCCTCCTAAACTACTCCTGGTCATCGTCAGTGGGCTGCATGTAGTAGTAGGCACATCCAGTGTAGTAGGATTCGTCGTCGACGGTGGCGTCTGGCTCCTAGGCTCCATCGTCTGGTCGCAGCAAACGGGTATAGAAAGGGGGAAAAGAGGGAACAAAGCAACCGTGAGTACTCATCCAAAATACTCGCAAGCAAGGAGCTACACTACATACGTATGCATTGGTATCAAATGGAAAAGGGGGTAACATATGTGGACTGAACTGCAGAATGCCGGAATAAGAGGGGGATAGCTAGTCCTATCAAAGACTACGCTTCTGGTAACCTCCATCTTGCAGCAGAAGAAGAGAGTAGATGGTAAGTTTACCAAGTAACATCGTGTAGCATAATCCAAACTGATGATCCTCCCTTCGTCGCCCTGTGAGAGAGCGATCACCGGTTGTATCTTGCACTTGGAAGGGTGTGTTTTATTAAGTATCTGGTTCTAGTTGTCATAAGGTCAAGGTACAACTCCAAGTCGTCTTGTTACCGAAGATCACGGCTATTCGAATAGATTAACTTCCCTGTAGGGGTGCACCACATTTCCCAACACACTCGATCCCCTTTGTCCAGACACACTTTTCTAGGCCATGCCCGGCCTGGGAAGATCAACACGTCGCACCCCTACCTAGGCACAACAGAGAGTTCAGCACGCCGGTCTAAATCCTATGGCGCAGGGGTTTGGGCCCATCGCCCATTGCACACCTGCACGTTGCGTACGCGGTCAGAAGCAGAACTAGCCCCCTTAATACAGGAGCAGGCTTACGGTCCAATCCAGCGCGCGCCGCTCAGTCGCTGACGTCACGAAGGCTTCAGCTGATACCACGACGTCGAGTGCCCATAACTGTCCCCGCGTAGATGGTTAGTGTGTATAGGCCAGCGGCCAGACTCAGATCAAATACCAAGATCTCGTTAAACATGTTGAGTATCCGCGAACGCCGACCAAGGCGAGGCCCACCTCTCTCCTAGGTGGTCTCAACCTGCACTGTCTCCCCGCCACAAGGTAAAAGTCGGGGGCCGTCGGGAACCCAGGCCCACCTCTACCGGGATGGAGCCACCTGCCCCTTCAGCCCCCATCTCCGAATAGTATCATAAGTAATGTATTAGTATAAAGTATATAGCATATGCCCGTGATCACCTCCCGAAGTGATCATGACCCAGTAGTATAGCATGGCAGACGGACAAGAGTGTAGGGCCACTGATGGAACACTAGCATCCTATACTAAGCATTAGGATAGCAGGTAAAGGTAACAACAGTAATAGCAAGGACAGGCCATGCATCAGAATAGGATTAACGGAAAGCAGTAACATGCTACACTACTCTAATGCAAGCAGTAGAGAGAAGAATAAGCAATATCTGGTGATCAAGGGGGGGGCTTGCCTGGTTGCTCTAGCAAGAAGGATTCACCTTCGATGTAGTCGATCACAGGGGTACTGACAACAGTCTCGGGGTCTACCGGAAAGAAGTAACAGAGGGGAACACAATAAATAACAGTGCAATCAAAGCATCACAGAGCATAACATGGCAATACTCGGTGCTAGAGGTGTCCTAATGCAGTACTAGGTGATACCGGCAAAGGGGGGAAAACATCCGAGAAAGTATTCCCAGTGTTTTGCGTTTTTTGACAAACGGATCGAAGGGGGAAAGTTGCGTGTTCGCTATGCTAGGGATGTGTGGCGGACGAACGGGCTGCGTACTCGGACTCTTTTTGTCGTTCTGAGCGACTTTCATGTACAAAGTATTTTTATCTGAGCTACGGATTATTTTATATGAATTTACGAAGTTTTATCAATACCGTAAAATTACTGGATTTAGTTTAATATGAAAAATATATTAAACTTAAATGCTATGGGCACACAGAATTTTACCCACAGATGTGCATGTGTGGCTGACAAGGAGGCCCAGTTGACTGGGTCAGCTAGCCAGTCAGCAGAGACTGACTGGTGGGGCCAGGGGGCTGAGTCAGCAGCCCAGTCAGCAGTCAACCGTTGATGGTCAAACTGTTTGGTGGGGGTCCAGTTGTCAATGAGTCACATTCTTTTAATCAGAGGGTTTAACCCAAATTAATTAGGGGTGGGTCCCTAGTGTCATAGAGCCATTAGCTAATTAAACAGTTAATTAGGTAGTTAAACAGTATTAGATTAACTAATCTTATTAATTAGGTTATTAAGCATGTTAATTAAGTTAATTAATTATATTAGTAATTAATTAAAATTTATTTTTTAATTATTTTTTTGTTTCATTCATCATTCATTTTTTGGGGGGTGGCATGGGGCCCCCTGATCAGTGGCACAAGGCTAGGGGCTGTGCAGCCCGTGAGCGGGCACCGCGGCACCTAGAGGACCACCGGCGGGCACGGCATCGACAGGGGGGGCGAAGTCAGGCTGGAACAGCAGGGGGCATCGCGGGACAGCGGCGGCCGGAGCGGGGGCTGTGGGGCGGCGCCAGCTGGAGTAGTAGTTCGGGAGCAGCGGCGACATTGGGTGTAGGGCCACGGGCGCGACTAGCTGCGCCCGGAGGCGGCATCAGTAGGAGGCGACAGTGGTATCAAGCAGGGACGGGGCTCAGGCGCGGCGCGGGCACAGGGGTGCGGCGAGGCGCGATGTCCAGGCACAGCAGCAGCCCTGTGGACGGCGAGCAGCGGCAGCGGAGGTGCGAAACGACGGGCGGGACATGGGAACAGGGGGCGGCCGGCGCGCTGATTGCGGCGATGGATGGGCGGTACGACGGGGAGAGGGAAGCAGGCGGATGTGTTTCTCACCCCCGTTGTAGGGGAGTTCGCGGTGAGGCGCGATGGCGCCGACGGGGAGGAGGTCGGTGATGGCGTCCGTCGGGGAGGTGGAGGACAAGGCGGCGACGGGCGGCGACGCGATGGTCCGGCGAGGTGGCGACGGTCGGCGGGGTGTGGACGAGGGCGACCTGTGACGCGGCGACGGGGAAGCCGCCTGCCGTCGGGGGGAGGCGAGGTCGGGGGTCGCGCTGGGGCGGCGGGCGGCGGCCTCAGGGGAGCGGCGGCTCGGGTGCCCGCTCCACTGAGTGTGCATGCGTGCGTGTGTGTGGAGGCGCAGTTGAGGAGACGAGGGGGGCGATGGGGGATCGAGTGAGCGGGTGGATCGGGTTAGGGTTAGGTGGGTGAGGCCATATAGGCCATGGGGTGGCTGGCTGGACAGTTTGGCTGGGACGCTTGGCCATCTAGGCCAAGGCCCAGTAGGGAAGGGGGGCTTTCTTTTTTTTGTTCTTTTTCTTTTATTTATTCTTTGGTTTGCTTTTATTTTACTTTCTTTTCTGTTTAATTTTTACTTAATATCTACAATGACCCCTAAATTAGTAATAACACAAAACCCACTGCAACCAAAAGGTTTACCCCAAAACCAATTAGTTTAGTATTTTATTAATTATAAAAGCATTTAAATATTGGTTTTTGCTACGGTTTTATTCACCTTAGAGTATTTAAACAGTTCATAAACTGGGGTTTCTTCACCACCATTACTTGTGATTTATTTGCCACAAACCGAACATTTTACTTTTAAAGTTTGAAAACTTTTAACGTTTGCCTTTAATCAAAGTTTGAATTTGGATCGGTTTCAAACTAATTCGAGATTAACAACAGTAACCGCGATGACGTAGCAACATTAAGAGGGAATTATTGTAGCTTAAATATCCGGGCGTCACAATTCTCCTCCACTACAAGAAATCTCGTCCCGAGATTTAAGAGGCGTAAGGTGGAAGAATAGGTTACGGAATTCTAACGAACCTTCTCGATCTTGGTTGCTCTTATCGAAGAGGTCGGTCCATTACATTGACGTCTTCATTTCTTTGCTTCAGGTCATCATGATGAAGTCAAAGTCCGTTCTACAGGACTCCATCGTACTTACGAAAGAATAAAGGGTGGACATTCCGGGAGAACTGACCTCTGCAAGGTCGACTATCTTGTCGATAACATCGAGGAAGGTGGTGGAAGTAACTCTCGAATTGAAACTTACGAAAATATCGAGAGCAAAGTAAGAAGGTACCATGAGAAGTTTTGAGTGGGTAGGCAATCGTTCGGTGCCTGGAACGAAGTGTGAAAGGGATTCAGAGCAATGGGAATAAGTATTGCGTCTGATACCAGAATAGATCACTAGGCAGGTGGCCCGTGAACTACATACGAAGTCAAGCTCTAGGATTAACTTTGGCAATAGGGTGTATAGGAGAGTCAGGTTTCGATCCTGTAGAACTGTGGGTTATGGGCCCACCATGTGGGTTAAAAATAGGAAGGGCGGTGACATCTTGCATGGTCATGATAGCAAGGCATGTCAGAAAATAGTCTGTCAGTTATGTCGCCAACAATGTCGGTACCAAGGGCGAGGGACGAAGAGAACCATATTCCTGCTCGTTGAACGAGGCGGACCAATAGGCAAAGTTCTCGTCCATCGGTGGCTACCGGAATGTCATCAACAATAGTAACAAGGTCTTGCTGACAGAATTGTACACCGTGATGTTTACATAAGCATGAGAATATTACTGCTTAGATCATATAGTTCACAAGAAAGGTTAAACAAAACAATGAAAAGGAAAATGCGATTATCAGTTTGAACAGAACAATGTAAAGGAAAATGTGTTTAAACACATATTCTCGGGGTATATCCTTCCCAAGGACCAGTAGAGCATGATATCCATGACAGGATATAACATAGAAAACTATTTAGGTAAGGGGAGAGGAAGTTCATGACATTACCCAAACAACGGTGTTTGAATAATTGATAAAGGAAATTTAGCATGGTGCTTCAAAATGTTCTTAACGATGATCAGAGTACCACAGACATGCTTCGAGATAGCATTGACATGGTCATCAAGTAAAGATTAGGCTATGGATACACAAAGGATCCATCAGGAACAACTTATAGAATAAGCCTTACAATTTCCTCATGGAAGAATGGTTAACCTTGCCAAAAAGCAAGCTATAACAATAGGTCCCCCGACCAAGTGTGCCAGGCATGACATCACCTTACCAGGTCACATAAAGACCAATGTTATAACTCTTGGAAATATGTTCCAACCATCATATCTGATCGAGATTCAGATCTGATTGGTGTCAGGATAAATCAGACTCGGAATGACTAAGAAGAAAGATGCAACACAATTTGTGGAGATGACATTGTAGGATTCTCAGGAATTGAACTATGGAAGCGAGTTCCAAAACAAGAGTTCATCATTAAATCAAGGAGAGGTGAGGAGGTGGCTGATTGACTCAGCGACAATTCATTGAGATTTTCAAAAAGCTGGATTTCCACACTTATGTGAACAAGGAGATAACATTTGTCAAATCAAATGATATAATGTTGTATGCTCGAGGAGAACATCGACGAGCAAACATTATTTCAAAGCAATAGGGTTGCTAAAAGTTCTGAATTCACAGATCATAGTTCATTTGTCGGTATTCCGGTTAGGAACAACACGAGGACCAAGAAGGAATGGTGATGGTGATAAGTATTACTTGTATCAAGAATTCTCAGGAGGTGGTGAAATTCTCACGACATTCTTGACATAAAAGAGGGTAATACTCAAAGGTAAAGAAGAAGAATTGCTGGATAGCACAGATCTCCAGGTATATCACAAAACACGAACAAGTTTGTGTTGGAGGGAAAGCAATAATGTTGTCGATGATAACACAAATCATCGAAGGACAAGGATGGTACTTGTCATCAACAATTTGGATGATATCCTGGAAGGAATCAAAATGTTGTTTGACGATCACGACAAATTTTGTCGAGAGGCTCCACGAAGATGTAATCGATCAGCAATGACATCAAGTCAAAGGAATGATGAAGCGAAAGGTTAATGGATCCAAGGGCACGACACAAACTCGAAATCAAGCTTGTTGTTCAAGGCGAAATGGTATGACGAGGAAGATCGACGTAAGTTTAGCTCCTCATCGAAAGTTGTGCTCCGGGAATAAGGACCAGGTAGCATAGTTAACATTTAGCACAATAATGAATACAGCCGATCAGGCTAGGAATGACGTGATGGAGTATTAAACTCCTCAACAACAAAGTACTAGAAGGTACTGAATTGTAGTGCAGATTCGATTCACTAATCGGCATTCTCGATTGACGACAACCCAGAACCCGTGGAGTAATTATGATGGGGAAAGGTACTACTTCATCAGAAATTCATAAGATGAAGTGCAATGGGTTGATATCCTCGAGATACCAGGGGGTAATACTCGAAGGTAGAACAAAATAGAGGTTGGGCAGGCGTACTAATCTGTAGGAGACAAGTACTTTAACTTGTCCGAGAAATAGACCACAGTTCCAAAGGGTCAATTCACAGATACCAGATGATACTTATCAAGGAAATAGTTATTATTACAAGAAGCTTACATGATAGGATCTACATCGTGTCCATGGGCATGAACACAAAGTTCAAGGTCGACTCCCACTTCTCTAATGCATAACCTTTCATTCACTTCTCGCCTTCAACAAAGTTGTGTTGAAATTTTATCTGACATAACAACAGTAGAGTATGACTCGTGAAAACTTTCGGGTTCACACGGTTTTTGAGAAGGTATAGGTTCAACCCATCGGGGCATCTTAGAAACATATACCACAAGCTTCAAGAGTAAATATCACCAGCTCGAGAGTAGAGCAAGGTTGAGAAAGCAGAGGATACAATTTACCAAAGGCATTATGTATCCGAGGGAAGGCTCACAAGGTTATTGAATATGAAGGACGTTGTCAGATAAAATCCAACAAAGGATCTGGTGGTCCATAAGGGATCTGATGTGAGCATCGGTACTCAACCGGAAGAAGAAAGAATGCAAGGAGATAAGATTATAGAAACAACTGACTAATTAAAAGCTCAAATGCAAAGGAATTATGAATTCCAAGACAAGGGATCAGAAGCAATGCTCTGATTAGGGATGGATAAGTTGAATAGACTTAGGGGTATAATCAATGGCAATTTGATTGGTCGAGATCTAGCTCATGTTTAAAATGACGTCTGAGATGAAAGGATGAATGCTAGCATCTGATTGAGGATTGCGAGCATTCGCAATATATTGAATCAAGGGACTTAGAATGATAGTGAAAAATAATGTCAACGGAGATTACCAGAAATACGGAATTAACCATAAGGCTGGAAGGCAAGAAATTCAGGATCAATGGGTTGTTGAGGATTTTTAGAAGATCAAATAGTTTTTCAAAGAACTTTGTGAAACACACGAACAACTAGAAATGAACAAATCCTCGGTAAATATGAGGAATTATTCGTAGGGGTATTCATACGGCAAGGATCTGCAAGGCAGTAGCTCAAAGGATTCTCGGAATAACGGAGAGCAGTTCGAGGCATCATGTATTAACAAGATCAATGGGGTTGAACGTAAGACTGGCAAGTGTAGGCAGTTATCCCTAAGGATATAACGGTGGTAGGGAATGCAAAAGCAATGACACAAAGTCTTGAGAGAACACTACAGAGTATCTTCGGAATCTTCTGGTGCAGCAAGCGATCATCTGTTGTAAGGGGCTCTACGGGAGGAAGTGATCACGAGATCCTAATGTTAGAGTTAGTAAAACCATTTAAACCCGAATAGAAGAGAGTTCAGAGTCCTAGAGTATAGATCGAGGAGTAAAAGATCCTAATACCACCCAAATGTCAACGTGGGCCCATAAGGCACACGACCATGTTAGTAAAAGTTTTTCAGTGACTAGACTCGACTTCGTCCAAGGAGTGTGGAAGGGGCATTCCTACAGGCCGTCGGCTCTGATACCAACTTGTGACGCCCCCAATTTGACCGTACATTAATCATACACGCAAACGTGTACGATTAAGATCAGGGACTCACGGGAAGATATCACAACACGACTCTACAAATAAAAATAAGTCATGCAAGCATCATATTACAAGCCAGGGGCCTCGAGGGCTCGAATACAAGAGCTCGATCATAGACGAGTCAGCGGAAGCAACAATATCCGAGTACAGACATAAGTTAAACAAGATTGCCTTAAGAAGGCTAGCACAAACTGGGATACAGATCGAAAGAGGCGCAGGCCTCCTGCCTGGGATCCTCCTAAACTACTCCTGGTCATCATCAGCGGGCTGCACGTAGTAGTAGGCAACTCCAGTGTAGTAGGAGTCATCGTCGACGGTGGCGTCTGGCTCCTGGGCTCCATCGTCTGGTCGCAGCAAACGGGTATAGAAAGGGGGAAAAGAGGGAGCAAAGCAACCATGAGTACTCGTCCAAAGTACTCGCAAGCAAGGAGCTACACTACATATGTATGCATTGGTATCAAATGGAAAAGGGGGTAACATATGTGGACTGAACTGCAGAATGCCTGAATAAGAGGGGGATAGCTAGTCATATCAAAGACTACGCTTCTGTTATCCTCCATCTTGCAGCAGAAGAAGAGAGTAGATGGAAAGTTCACCAAGTAACATCGTGTAGCATAATCCTAACCGATGATCCTCCCCTCGTCGCCCTGTGAGAGAGTGATCACCGGTTGTATCTGGCACTTGGAAGGGTGTGTTTTATTAAGTATCCGGTTCTAGTTGTCATAAGGTCAAGGTACAACTCCAAGTCGTCCTATTACCGAAGATCACGGCTATTCGAATAGATTAACTTCCCTGCAGGGGTGCGCCACATTTCCCAACACGCTCGATCCCCTTTGTCCGGACACACTTTTTTGGGTCATGCCCGGCCTCGGAAGATCAACACGTCGCGGCCCTACCTAGGCACAACAGAGAGGTCAGCACGCCGGTCTAAATCCTATGGCGCAGGGGTCTGGGCCCATAGCCCATTGCACACCTGCACATTGCGTACGCGGCTGGAAGCAAAACTAGCCACCTTAATACAAGAGCAGACTTACGGTCCAATCCGGCACGCGCCGCTCAGTCGTTGACGTCACGAAGGCTTCGGCTGATACCACGACATCGAGTGCCCATAACTGTCCCCGCATAGATGGTTAGTGTGTATAGGCCAGTGGCCAGACTCAGATCAAATACCAAGATCTCGTTAAACATGTTGAGTATCCGCGAACGCTGACCAGGGCGAGGCCCACCTCTCTCCTAGGTGGTCTCAACCTGCACTGTCGCTCCGCCACAAGGTAACAGTCGGGGGCCGTCGGGAACCCAGGCCCACCCCTACCGGGATGGAGCCACCTGCCCCTTCAGCCCCCATCTCCAAATAGTATCATAAGTAATGTATCAGCATAAAGTATATAGCATATGCCTGTGATCACCTCCCGAAGTGATCACGGCCTAGTAGTATAGCATGGCAGACAGACAAGAGTGTAGGGCCACTGATGGAACACTAGCATCCTATACTAAGCATTAGGATAGCAGGTAAAGGTAACAACAGTAATAGCAAGGACAGGCTATGCATCAGAATAGGATTAACGGAAAGTAGTAACATGCTACACTACTCTAATGCAAGCAGTAGAGAGAAGAATAAGCGATATCTGGTGATCAAGGGAGGGGCTTCCTGGTTGCTCTAGCAAGAAGGGTTCGCCATCGATGTAGTCGATCACAGGGGTACTGACAACAGTCTCGGGGTCTACCGGAAAGAAGTAACAGAGGGGAACACAATAAATAACAGTGCAATCAAAGCATCACAGAGCATAACATGGCAATACTCGGTGCTAGAGGTGTCCTAATGCAGTACTAGGTGATACCGGCAAAGGGGGGAAAACATCCGAGAAAGTATTCCTAGTGTTTTGCGTTTTTTGACAAACGGATCGAAGGGGGAAAGTTGCGTGTTCGCTATGCTAGGGATGTGTGGCGGACGAACGGGCTGCGTACTCGGATTCTTGTCATCGTTCTGAGCGACTTTCATGTACAAAGTATTTTTATCTGAGCTATGAATTATTTTATATGAATTTATGAGGTTTTATCAATACCGTAAAATTACTGGATTTAATTTAATACGAAAAATATATTAAACTTAAATGCTATGGGCACACAGAAGTATACCCACAGATGTGCATGTGTGGCTGACAAGGAGGCCCAGTTGACTGGGTCAGCTAGCCAGTCAGCAGAGACTGACTGCTGGGGCCAGGGGGCTGAGTCAGCAGCCCAGTCAGCAGTCAACCGTTGACTGGTCAAACTGATTGGTGGGGGTCCAGTTGTCAACGACTCACATTCTTTTAATCAGAGAGTTTAACCCAAACTAATTAGGGGTGGGTCCCAGTGTCATAGAGCCATTAGCTAATTAAACAGTTAATTAGGTAGTTAAACAGTATTAGATTAACTAATCTTGTTAATTAGGTTATTAAGCATGTTAATTAAGTTAATTAATTATATTAGTAATTAATTAAAATTTATTTTCTTATTATTATTTTTTGTTTCATTCATCATTCTTTTTGGGGGGTGGCATGGGGCCCCCTGGTCATTGGCACAAGGCTAGGGGATGTGCAGCCCGTGAGCGGGCACCGCGGCACCCAGAGGACCACCGGCAGGCACGGCACCGACAGGGAGGGGCGAAGTCAGGCCGGAATAGCAGGGGGCATCGCGGGACGGCGGCGGCCGGAGCGGGGGCTGCGGGGCGGCGCCAGCTGGAGTAGTAGTTCAGGAGCAGCGGTGACATCGGGTGTAGGGCCACGGGCGCGACCAGCTGCGCCCGGAGGCGGCATCAGTAGGAGGCGACGGTGGTAGCAAGCAGGGACGGGACTCAGGCGCTGCGCGGGCACAGGGGTGCGGCGAGGCGCGCCGTTCAGGCACAGCAGCAGCCCTGTGGACGGTGAGCAGCGGCAGCGGAGGCGCGAAATGACGAGCGGGACATGGGAGCAGGGGCGGCCGGCGCGCTGATTGCGGCGATGGATGGGCGGGACGGCGGGGAGAGGGAAGCAGGGGGATGTGTTTCTCACCCCCGTTGTAGGGTAGTTCGCGGTGAGGCGCGATGGTGCCGGCGGGGAGGAGGTCGGTGATGGCGTCCGTCGGGGAGGTGGAGGACAAGGCGGCGACGGGCGGCGACGCCGTTGTCCGGCAAGGTGGCGACGGTCGGCGGGGTGTGGACGAGGGCGACCTGCGACGCGGCAACGGGCAAGCCGCCTGCCGTCGGGGGGGAGAGGCGAGGTCGGGGGTCGCGCTGGGGTGGCGGGCGGCGGCCCCAGGGGAGCGGCGGCTTTGGTGCCCGCTCCACTAAGTGTGTGTGCGTGCATGTGTGTGGCGGTGCGGGTGAGGGGACGAGTGGGCGATGGGGGATCGAGTGAGCGGGTGGATCGGGTTAGGGTTAGGTGGGTGAGGCCATATAGGCCATGGGGTGGCTGGCTGGGCAGTTTGGCTGGGCCGCTTGGCCATCTAGGCCAAGGCCCAGTAGGGGAGGGGGCTTTCTTTTTTTGTTCTTTTTCTTTTATTTATTCTTTGGTTTGCTTTTATTTTACTTTCTTTTCTATTTAGTTTTTACTTAATATCTACAATGACCCCTAAATTAGTAATTACACAAAACCCACTGCAACCAAAAGGTTTTACCCCAAAACAACTTAGTTTAGTATTTAATTAATTACAAAAGCATTTAAATATTGGTTTTTGCTACAGTTTTATTCACCTTAGAGTATTTAAACAGTTCATAAACTGGGGTTTCTTCACCACCATTACTTGTGATTTATTGGCCACAAACTGAACATTTTACTTTTAAAGTTTGAAAACTTTTAACATTTGCCTTTAATCAAAGTTTGAATTTGGATCAGTTTCAAACTAATTCGAGATTAACAACAGTAACCACGATGACGTAGCAACATTAACAGGGAATTACTGTAGCTTAAATATCCGGGCGTCACACCTGCCCCTCCTTATATATGTTAAAGAGGCGGGTTACATGACTAGTCCTAGTAGGATTAGGATTACTCTATTACAAGTGGAGTCCTAGTCTTGCTTCCTTTGTAGGAGAATATTCTTTATGCCTTTCCTCTTAAGCCGGCCCACCATCACATGAACCGGCCTTCTAGGCCTTGGGCCTTGTCATCCATCTGACCCGCTCGCCGGGTTACTAACGAGCCGCCAAGATCACGCGGGTTACCCGTGAATCGCCAAGGTCCGGGCGGGTCAGCAGTGAGTTGCCACGCTCCAGTCGGGTCATACATCCGGCGGGTTACACCGCGGGGTATATCCCCGACACCTACCCTCTGCTAGTGCTGCCGATGGGGAGGCCAGTGCCTCACAAGGGGTGTTTTGATGATCCCTACCTTATTGACCGCAACTTCTGTATTTATTATCGCCTTCATCGCTGCTCCTCTAGTAGATATTGATGGTATTTGTGAGCCTGTTTTTGGTTCTTTACTTTATGGAAACAATATTATCTCTGGTGCTATTATCCCTACTTTTGCGGCGATCGGATTGCACTTTTACCCAATTTGGGAAGATGCATCTGTTGATGAATGGTTATACAATGGTGGTCCTTATGAGCTAATTGTTCTACACTTCTTACTTGGTATAGATTGTTATATGGGTCGTGAGTGGGAACTTAGTTTCCGTCTGGGTATGCGTTCTTGGATTGTTTTTGCATATTCAGCTCCTGTTGCAGCTGCTACTGCTATTTTCTTGATTTACCCTATTGGTCAAGGAAGCTTTTCTGATGGTATGCCTTAGGAATCTCTGGTACTTTCAACTTTATGATTGTATTCTGTGCCTAGGAGTCCGCCCCCTCCCCCTCCTCCACTCCTTTATATATGGGGGAGGGGGCACCCCATAGACACACAAGTTGATCGTTGATCTTTAGCCGTGTGCGGTGCCCCCCTCCACCATAATCCACCTCGGTAATATCATAGAGGTGCTTAGGCGAAGCCCTGTTCTAGTAGCAACATCATCACCGTCATCACGCCGTTGTGTTGATGAAGCTCTCACTCGAACCTCTACTGGTTCGTGAGTTCGCGGGACGTCACTGAGCCAAACGTGTTCAGATTGCAGAGGTGTCGTATCTTCGGTACTAGATCGGTGAATCGTGAATACGTACGACTACATCAACCGTGTTGTCATAACGCTTCCGCTTACGGTCTACGAGGGTACGTAGACGATACTCTCCCCTCTCGTTGTTATGCATCACCATGATCTTGCGTGTGCGTAGGAATTTTTTGGAAATTACTGCATTCCCCAACAGTGGCATCCGAGCCAGATTTATGCATAGATGTTATATGCACGAGTAGAACACAAAGGAGTTGTGGGCGTGGGTATATACATATTGCTTGCCATCACTAGTTGATTCTTGATTTAGCGACATTGTTGGATGAAGCGGCCCAGACCGACATTACACGTACGCTTACGCGAGACTGGTTCTACCGACGTGCTTCACATACAGGTGGCTAGTGGGTGTCTGTTTCTCCAGCTTTAGTTGAATCGGATTCAATGGACAGGGTTCTTTCTGAAGATCAAAAAGCAATCACTATACCGCGTTGTGGTTTTTGATGCATAGGTAAGAACGTTTCTTGCTCAGCCCGTAGCAGCCACGTAAAACTTGCAACAACAAAGTAGAGGATGTCTAACTTGTTTTTGCAGGGCATGTTGTGATGTGATATGGTCAAGACATGATGCTAAATTTTATTGTATGAGATGGTCATGTTTTGTAACACTGTTATCGGCAACTGGCAGGAGCCATATGGTTGTTGCTTTATTGTATGAAATGCAATCGCCATGTAATTGCTTTACTTTATCACTAAGCGGTAGCGATAGTCGTAGAAGCAATAGTTGGCAAGACGACAATGATGCTTCAATGGAGATCAAGGTGTCAAGCCGGTGACGATGGTGATCATGATGGTGCTTTGGAGATGGAGATCAAAGGCACAAGATGATGATGGCCATATCATATCTCTTATATTGATTTCACATGATGTTTATCCTTTATGCATCTTATTTTGCTTAGTTCAGCGGTAGCATTATAAGATGATCTCTCACTAATTTTCAAGGTATAAGTGTTCTCCCTGAGTATGCACCGTTGCTACAGTTCATCGTGCCGAGACACCACGTGATGATCGGGTGTGATAAGCTCTACGTTCACATACAAAGGGTGCAAGCCAGTTTTGCACACGCGGAATACTCGAGTTAAACTTGACGAGCCTAGCATATGCAAATATGGCCTCGGAACACTGGAGACCGAAAGGTCGAGCGTGAATCATATAGTAGATATGATCAACATAGTGATGTTCACCATTGAAAACTACTCCATCTCACGTGATGATCGGACATGGTTTAGTTGATATGGATCACATGATGACTTAGATGATTAGAGAGATCTCTATCTAAGTGGGAGTTTCTTAAGTAATTTGATTAATTGAACTTTAATTTATCATGAACTTAGTACCTGATAGTATTTTGCTTGTCTATGTTGTTGTAGATAGATGGCCCGTGCTGTTGTTCTGTTGAATTTTAATGCGTTCCTAGAGAAAGCTAAGTTGAAAGATGATGGTAGAAACTACATGGACTAGGTCGGTAACTTGAGGATTATCCTCATTGCTGCATAGAAGAATTACATCCTGGAAGCGCCGCTAGGTGACAAACCCACTATAGGAGCAACGCCAGATCTTATGAACACCTGGCAGAGCAAATCTGATGACTACTCGATAGTTCAGTGTGCCATGCTTTACGGCTTAGAACCGGGACTTCAACGACGTTTTGAACGTCATGGATCATATGAGATGTTCCAGGAGTTGAAGTTAATATTTCAAGCAAATGCCCGGATTGAGAGATATGAAGTCTCCAATAAGTTCTATAGCTGCAAGATGGAGGAGAATAATTCTGTCAGTGAACATATACTCAGAATGTCTGGGTACCACAACCACTTGACTCAACTGGGAGTTAATCTTCCTGATGATAGTGTCATTGACAGAGTTCTTCAATCACTCCCACCAAGCTACAAGAGCTTCATGATGAAATATAATATGCAAGGGATGGATAAGACGATTCCCAAGCTCTTCGCAATGCTAAAGGCTGCGGAGGTAGAAATCAAGAAGGAGCATCAAGTGTTGATGGTCAGCAAGACCACCAGTTTCAAGAAAAAGGGTAAAGGGAAGAAGGGGAACTTCAAGAAGAACAACAAGCCAGTTACTGCTCAAGTGAAGAAACCAAGTCTGGACCTAATCCTGAGACTGAGTGCTTCTACTGCAAAGGAACTGGTCACTGGAAGCGGAACTGCCCCAAGTATTTGGCGGGGAAGAAGGATGGCAAAGTGAAAGGTATATTTGACATACATGTTATTGATGTGTACCTTACTAATGCTCGCAGTAGTTCCTATGTATTTGATAATGGTCAGTTGCTAACATTTGCAACTCGCAAAAGGGGCTACGGATTAAGCGAAGATCGGCTAAGGACGAGGTGAAGATGCATGTGGGAAATGGTTCCAAAGTCGATGTGATCGCCGTTGGCACGCTACCTCTACATCTACCTTCGGAATTGGTTTTAGACCTAAATAATTGTTATTTGGTGCTAGCATTGAGCATGAACATTATATCTGGATCTTGTTTGATGGGAGACGGTTATTCATTTAAATCATAGAATAATGGTTGTTCAATTTATATGAGTAATATCTTTTATGGTCATGAACCCCTGATGAGTGGTCTATTTTTACTAAATCTTGATAGTATTGATACACATGTTCATAGTATTGAAGCCAAAAGATGCAGAGTTGATAATCATAGTGCAACTTATTTGTGGCACTGCCGTTTAGGTCATATTGGTGTAAAGCGGATGAAGAAACTCCATTCTGATGGACTTCTGGAATCACTTGATTATGAATCACTTGGTACTTGTGAACCATGCCTCATGGGCAAGATGACTAAAACTCTGTTCTCTGGAACAATGGAGCGAGCAATAGAGTTATTGGAAATCATACATACTGATGTATGTGGTCCAATGAACATTGAAGCTCGTGGCGGATATCGTTATTTTGTCACCTTCACAGATGATTTGAGAAGATATGGGTATATCTGCTTAATGAAACATAAGTCTGAAACAGTTGAAAAGTTCAAAGAATTTCAGAGTGAAGTGGAAAATCATCGTAACAAGAAAATCAAGTTTCTACGATCTGATCGCGGAGGCGAATATTTGAGTTATGAGTTTGGACTTCATTTGAAACAATGCGGAATAGTTTCGCAACTCACGCCACCTGGAACACCATAGTGTAATGGTGTGTCCGAACGTCGTAATCGTACTTTACTAGATATGGTGCGATCTATGATGTCTCTCACTGATTTACCGCTATCATTTTGGGGTTACGCTTTAGATACAACTGCATTCACGTTAAATAGGGCACCATCTAAATCCGTTGAGACGACACCTTATGAACTGTGGTTTGGCAAGAAACCCAAGTTCTCATTTCTTAAAGTTTGGGGCTGCGATGCTTATGTGAAAAAGCTTCAACCTGATAAGCTCGAACCCAAATCAGAGAATTGTGTCTTCATAGGATACCCAAAGGAGATTGTTGGGTACACCTTCTATCACAGATCTGAAGGCAAGATATTCATTGCTAAGAATGGATCCTTTCTAGAGAAGGAGTTTCTCTCGAAAGAAGTGAGTGGGAGGAAAGTAGAACTTAACGAGGTAATTGTACCTTCTCCCTTATTGGAAAGTAGTTCATCACTGAAATCAGTTCCAGTGATTCCTACACCAGTAAGTGAGGAAGCTAATGATGATGATCATGAAACTTTTGATCAAGTTAATACCGAACCTCGTAGGTCAACCAGAGTAAGATCCGCAACAGAGTGGTACGGTAATCCTATTCTGGAAGTCATGTTACTTGACCATGACAAACCTACGAACTATGAGGAAGCGATGATGAGCCCAGATTCCGCAAAATGGCTTGGAGCCATGAAATCTGAGATGGGATCAATGTATGAGAACAAAGTGTGGACTTTGGTTGACTTGCCTGATGATCGGCAGGCCATAGAGAATAAATGGATCTTCAAGAAGAAGACTGACGCTGACGGTAATGTTACTGTCTACAAATCTCGACTTGTTGCGAAAGGTTTTCGACAAGTTCAAGGAGTTGACTACAATGAGACCTTCTCACCCGTAGCGATTCTTAAGTCCGTCCGAATCATGTTAGCAATTGCCGCATTTTATGATTATGAAATTTGGCAAATGGATGTCAAAACTGCATTCCTTAATGGATACCTTAAAGACGAGTTGTATATGATGCAACCAGAAGGTTTTGTCGATCCAAAAGGTGCTAACAAAGTGTGCAAGCTCCAGTGATCCATTTATCGACTGGTGCAAGCCTCTCGGAGTTGGAATATACACTTTGATAGTGTGATCAAAGCATATGGTTTTATACAGACTTTTGGAGAAGACTGTATTTACAAGAAAGTGAGTGGGAGCTCTGTAGCATTTCTGATATTATATGTAGATGACATATTGTTGATCGGAAATGATATTGAATTTCTGAATAGCATAAAAGGATACTTGAATAAGAATTTTCAATGAAAGACCTCGATGAAGCTGCTTATATATTGGGCATCAAGATCTATAGAGATAGATCAAGACGCTTGATTGGACTTTCACAAAGCACATACCTTGATAAAGTTTTGAAGAAGTTCAAAATGGATCAGGCAAAGAAAGGGTTCTTGCCTGTATTACAAGGTGTGAAGTTGAGTCAGACTCAATGCCCGACCACTGTAGAAGATAGAGAGAAAATGAAAGGTTTTCCCTATGCTTCAGCCATAGGCTCTATCATGTATGCAATGTTGTGTACTAGACCTGATGTGTGCCTTGCTATAAGTTTAGCAGGGAGGTACCAAAGTAATCCAGGAGTGGATCACTGGACAACGGTCAAGAACATCCTGAAATACCTGAAAAGGACTAAGGATATGTTTCTCGTATATGGAGGTGACAAATAGCTCGTCGTAAACGGTTACGTCGATGCAAGCTTTGACACTGATCCGTATGACTCTAAGTCACAAACCGCTTACGTGTTTTTATTAAATGGTGGAGCTGTCAGTTGGTGCAGTTCCAAGCAGAGCGTCGTGGCGGGATCTACGTGTGAAGCGGAATACATAGCTACTTCAGAAGCAGCAAATGAAGGAGTCTGGATGAAGGAGTTCATATTCGATCTAGGTGTCATACCTAGTGCATCGGGTCCAATGAAAATCTTTTGTGACAATACTGGAGCAATTGCCTTGGCAAAAGAATCCAGATTTCACAAGAGAACCAAGCACATTAAGAGACACTTCAATTCCATCCACTATCAAGTCAAGGAGGGATACATAGAGATTTGCAAGATACATATGGATCTGAATGTTGCAGACCCATTGGCTAAGCCTCTCTCACGAGCAAAACATGATCAGCACCAAGACTCCATGGTTGTTAGAATCATTACAATGTAATCTAGATTATTGACTCTAGTGCAAGTGGGAGACTAAAGGAAATATGCCCTAGAGGCAATAATAAAGTTGTTATTTATATTTCCTTATATCATGATAAATGTTTATTATTCATGCTAGAATTGTATTAACCAGAAACTTAGTACATGTGTTAATACATAGACAAACAGAGTGTCACTAGTTGCCTCTACTTGACTAGCTCGTTGAATCAATGATGGTTATGTTTCCTAACCATAGACATGAGTTGTAATTTCATTAATGGGATCACATCATTAGAGAATGATGTGATTGACTTGACCCATCCGTTAGCTTAGCACGATGATCGTTTAGTTTGTTGCTATTGCTTTCTCCATAACTATACATGTTCCTATGACTATGAGATCATGCAACTTCCGAATACCAGAGGAACACTTTGTGTGCTACCAAATGTCACAACGTAACTGGGTGATTATAAAGGTGCTCTACAGGTGTCCCTGATGGTGTTTGTTGTGTTGGCAAGGATCAAGATTAGGATTTGTCACTCCGATTCCCGGAGAGGTATCTCTGGGCCCTCTTGGTAATGTACATCACAATAAGCCTTGGAAGAAATGTAGCTAATGAGTTAGTTACAGGATGTAGCATTACATAACGAGTAAAGAGACTTGCCGGTAACGATATTGAACTAGGTATTGAGATACCGACGATCGAATCTCGGGCAAGTAACATCCGATGACAAAGGGGACAACATATATCGTTATGCGGTTTGACCGATAAAGATCTTCGTAGAATATGTAGGAACCAATATGAGCATCCAGGTTCCGCTATTGGTTATTGACCGGAGACATGTCTCGGTCATGTCTACATAGTTCTCGAACCTGTAGGGTCCGCACACTTTACGTTCGGTGACGATCGGTATTACGAGTTTATGTGTTTTCATGTAGCAAAGGTAGTTCAAAGTCCCAGATTTGATCACGGACATAACGAGGAGTCTTGAAATGGTCGAGACGTAAAGATCGATATATTGGAAGCCTATGTTTGGACATCAGAATGGTTCCGTGTGAAAACGGGAGTATACTGGAGCACCGGGAGGTTACCGGAACCCCCCGGAAGGTATATGGGCCTTATTGGGCCTTAGTGGCAGAGAGGGGAAAGGATCAAAGGGGCCCCCCCCCCCCCGAAGCCCAATCCAAATTGGGAGGGGCCGCCCCCTCCCCCTTTCCTTACTCCTCCCTCCTCCTTCCTTCTCTCCTAAATCCAACAAGGCAAGGGGGGATCCTACTCCCGGCGGGAGTAGGACTCCCCTTGGGGCGCGCCTAGGAGGCCGGCCCCCTCCCCCTCCTCCACTCCTTTATATACGGGGGAGGGGGCACCCCATAGACACACAAGTTGATCATTGATCTTTAGCAGTGTGCGGTGCCCCCCTCCACCATAATCCACCTCGGTAATATCATAGCGGTGCTTAGGCGAAGCCCTGTTCCGGTAGCAACATCATCACCGTCATCACGCGATCGTGTTGACAAAGCTCTCCCTCGAAGCTCTACTAGATCGTGAGTTCGCGGAGGTGCCGTATCTTCGGTACTAGGATCGATCAATCTGAAGACGTACGACTACATCAACCGCGTTGTCATAGCGCTTCCGCTTACGGTCTACAAGGGTACGTAGACGATAATCTCCCCTCTCTTTGCTATGCATCACCATGATCTTGCGTGTGCTTAGGAAATTTTTTGAAATTACTGCGTTCCCCAACAATAATAATAGGATATATCTTCTTTTCACCAAGATAAGCATATTTCAAAGTGTCTGGCAATTGTTTTAATTCAAACACAGTATCACCTTTAGGTGGAGCAGGACCTCCTAGAGTTTCAATAGGCATATTGTGTTTAAGCAGAGGACGTTGTTCAAAGAAAATTTTATCTATTTCATTTCTTTCATGCATATGTAAATCATTTTCATGGTCTAGCAAATATTGTTCTAAAGGATCAGTAGGTGGTTCAGCAATAGAGGCAAGACCAATTATTTCATCCTCACTAGGCAATTCTTTTTCATCAAGCTTTCTACTAAACTTGGAAAAATTAAATTCATGACATTCATCACCAAAACTAACACTGACAGTTTGTTTCTCACAATCTATCTTAGCATTAACGGTGTTCAAGAAAGGTCTACCAAAGATAATGGGCAAAAGTCATCTTGTGGGGAACCAAGAACAAGAAAATCAGTAGGGTATTTTATTTTCCCACACAAGACTTCAACATCTCTAAAAATCGCAAGTGGTGTGATGGTATCTCAATTAGCAAGTTTAATAGTGGCATCTATTTCTTCTATTTTAGCGGGTGCTATGTCATCCATAATTTCTTGATAACGGGTAAAGGGGATGGCACTTATGCTAGCACCTATATCACATAAACCATGATAACAGTGATCTCCTATTTTAACTGAGACAACATGCATGCCAACAACGGGTCTATGTTTATCTTCTTTATCAGGTTTAGCAATTCTAGTAGCTTCATTTCAAAAGTAAATAACATGCCCATCTATATTTTCTTCTAGGAGATCCTTAACCATAGAAATGCTAGGCTCTACTTTGATTTGTTCATCAGGTTTAGGTGTTCTAATATAGCTTTTGTTAACCACAGTTGAAACTTTAGCATGTTACTTTATCCTAACAGAGAAAGGTGGTTTCTCAATATAAGCAGTAGAAACAACTGGATCAACATTATAAAGTATAGCTTCTTCTTTAGCTAGTACCGGTTCTTTAATTTCTTATTTAATATGTGGGTGATATTTAAACCACTTCTCTTTAGGGAGATCAATATGAGTAGAAAATGACTCACAAAAGGAGGCTACTATCTCAGAGTCAAGTCCATATTTAGTGCTTTTTGAAAAGCATCGGTATTCATAAAAGATTTAACACAATCATACTTTAGCTTAATACCTGACCCTTTACCTTCTTCGAGTTCCCAATCTTCAGAGTTGCGTTTAATTATTTCCAAAAGATCCCACCGGAATTCAATAGTCTTCTTTATAAAAGAACCAACACAAGAAGTATCGAGCATGGATCGATCATTATGAGAAAGTCGAGCATAAAAATTATGTATAATAATTTCTCTTGACAGCTCATGATTGGGGCATGAATATAACATTGACTTCAGCCTCCCCCAAGCTAGAGTGATACTTTCTCCATCATGAGGCAAAAATTATATATGTAATTCCGATCACGATGAACTAGATGCATGGGATAAAAAATTTGGTGGAACTCCAATTTAAATCGATTCCAATTCCAAGATCCAATATCATCACATAGCCTATACCACGCCAATGCTTTTCCCTTCAAAGATAAAGGGAAAACCTTCTTCATAAATTCATCTCCGGGTAAACATGCAAGCTTGAACAATCCACAAATTTGTTCCACATATATCAAGTGCATATCAGGATGTTTTGTTCCATCTCCTGCATAAGGATTAGCTACCAGTTGTTCTACCATACCCGAAGGAATTTCATATTCAATATTTTCAGTAGGTGCAGTAGGTTGAGGGGTATCTAATTGTGGTTCCGGTCGAGGTGAAGATACCCCGAACAAACCCCTCAAAGGATTGTTTTTCATAGTAACAAGTGACAGTAAATTTCAGCACACTATATAAATGTTTCCTTACCAAATTCCACTTACCAAAGGCGCTTCACTCCCCGGAAACGGTGCCAGAAAATAGCCTTGATGACGCACAAGTATATGGGATCAATTGTAGCTCTTTGAGATAAGTAAGAGTGCCGAACCCAACGAGGAGAAGGAGGAAATGACAAGTGGTTTTCAGCAAGGTAATGTCTGCAAGTGCTGAAATTGTAAGTAACAGAGTAGTTTGATAGCAAGATAATTTGTAACTAGAAAGTAACGATAGTAGTAACAAAAGTGCAGCAAGGTATCCCAATCCTTCTGAGGCAAAGGACAGGCCAAAACGGTCTCTTATGATAAGCAAAGCGGTCTTGAGGGTACACGGGAATTTCATCTAGTCACTTTCACCATGTTTATTCGATTTGTGTTCGCTACTTTGATAATTTGATATGTGGGTGGACCGGTGCTTAGGTGCTGTTCTTACTTGAACAAACCTCCTACTTATGATTAACCCTCCCACAAGCATCCGCAACTACAAGAAAAGTATTAAGAATAAATTCTAACCATAACATTAAACTTTTAGATCCAATCGGTCCCTTATGGAATAGCGCATAAACTGGGGTTTAAGCTTCTGTCACTCTCGCAACCCATCACCTAATTGCCACCCCACAATGCATTCCCTTAGGCCCAAATATGGTGAAGTGTCATGTAGTCGACGTTCACATGACACCGCTAAGGGAATCACAACATACATACTATCAAAATATCGAACCCATATCAAGTTCACATGATTAGTTGCAACATGATTTCTCCCGTGACCTCAATAACAAAAGTAACTACTCACAAATGATAATCATGCTCAAGATTAGAGGGGTATTAAATAGCATATTGGATATGAACATATAATCTTCCCCCAAATAAACCATATAGTAATCAACTACAAGATGTAATCAACACCACTAGTCACCCACAAGCACCAATCTATAGTTTTGATAACAAGATTGAACACAAGAGATGAACTAGGGTTTGAGATGAGATGGTATTGTTGAGGATGTTGATGGAGATTGCCCACCCCAAGATGGGAGAGTTGTTGGTGATGATGATGACGATGATTTCCTCCTTCGGGAGGGAAGTTCCCCCAGCGGAATCACTCCACCGGAGGGCAAAAGTTCTCCTGCCCAAGTGCCGCCTCGAGATGGCGACGCTCCATTTTGAAAGTCCTCTCATTATTATTTTTCTAGGTCAAGATGACCTATATACCAGAAGATGGGCACCGGAGGTGGGCCTAGGTGAGCACAACCCACCAGGGCACGTCTGGGCTCCCTGGCGCGCCCAGGTGGGTTGTGCCCACCTGGTGGGCCTCCTCTGGTACTTATTTGCTCCAATATTCATCATATATTCCATTAAAATTCTCCGTGAAGTTTCAGCCTGATTGGAGTTGTGCAGAATAGGTTGCTTGACGTAGCTTTTCCAGGTCTAGATTTCCAGCTGTCGGAATTCTCCCTCTTTGTCTGTACCTTGCAAATTATGAGAGAAAAGGCATTAGAATTACTCCAAAAAGCATTATTATGTATAAAAACATCATAAATAACAGCAGGAAAACATGATGCAAAATGGACATATCATCCGACCATATAGTCAATTAGGGTATCTTGGCTAATCCAAGTATAGGTCTAGGTGGGCTACATGGCTTCTTGTCTAAGATTTGGGTGGGATAGTGTTTAGGTGGTATTTTTTAAAGGAGGTTAAACCCCCGGCCTCTGCATCAACCTATGCATACAGTCATCTTTATTAATTATTCCATGAAGGTCTGACAAAAACATACATCAAGCCACCCGAAGCCACCACCCACACCTATAAACTTGACAATGTGGAGTGTCTCACTCCCTATATCTATAACTGATGCCGTCGCCGATCCATCCATATAACGTATCGGAACCAACAACCAGTGAGGCAGACCTAAAGCATACACCAGATGCACATGTTTTAGAAGACGCCATCATCATCGAACCGCAGTCCCATCTTCAGGAGAGAGATCTACACCATCCTTGCCAGACCGACCAACCGTCGACGCCACCACGGCGCCCAACAACACCATAGTGTTGCCATCGTCTATCTCGAAAGTGCATCTAGTACCACCCCTAGTTGGTTTTGGAGTATTGACGACAAACCTAGTTGAGGGACTAATGTGTTTGTGAGATTTGCAGGATAACACAGGTAGAAGTCCCTCATTGATTCGGTTTTACTACCAGAGATGACCCCTAAAAATGTACGAAGACATTGAAGAACAATGGTGGTATATGAAGATATTCACATTGAAGACTATGACAAGAGAAGACACCACGTGAAGCCTATGGAACTCGAAGACTTAGTCCTTCGTAGTTTTATTTCATTGTGTTGAGTCATAGGAACCACCGTACTGTAAGTGGGGTCCAAGAGAAATAGTCAGAATGACTGAAGTGATGCCTAATTCAAATCCTATGTCTTTGAGCGAAGACTATGAAGAGCAAATCTTGTCCAGAGTCGGACAAGTCAGCTTTACTTGCACCCCCTTGATACGTGTCAGGTCCCAGGGTTCAAGTCGGGTAGTGGCATAGTCCACCCCACAACCATAAACGGTTGGCTGCTCATATTTCAGTGCACGGCTTTTGTCGTTTGAGAGCAACCCACCTCGAAGCCTTTGAGAGAAAATTCCTAGAGGAGAAAACCCTAACCACCCAGAGCCAGAGTAAATTGGGCATCACTTAAGTCTTCTTGTCTGAGTGATCTGAAGACTTATTACACTTGAGGACTGTGCATCCTCCCAGACGGTTAGGCGTCGCGTTCTGAGCATCCAAGAGAAATTGTGGATTGCCAGTGAACGAAGTCTGTGAAGGTTTGGGAGTCTACCTTGAAGACTTACCAGAGTGATTGGGCGAGGTCTGTGTGACCTTAGCTCAAGGAGATTACGGCGAGGACTGGGTGTCCTGAGCTGCGTGTTCAGGACTGGGTGTCCGGACTGTGTGTCCTTTGGTTTAAATACCTAGCCGCTCCAACCAGACGTACAGTTGTCACAGCAACTGGAACTGGTCCAACAAATCATTGTCTTAAACGAGTCACTGGTTTATCTTCACTTCCTTTTACTTACTGTTACTCATTGTGAAGCCATTGCATGCTTGCTCTATCTTTTGTCTTCACAACGTAACTATATAATTTGTTTGGCTTCATAACTTCTTCCTGC
The DNA here is from genome assembly GCF_003073215.2 of Triticum urartu. Taxonomy (NCBI): domain Eukaryota; kingdom Viridiplantae; phylum Streptophyta; class Magnoliopsida; order Poales; family Poaceae; genus Triticum; species Triticum urartu. Next base: position 506,557,487 of record NC_053027.1, on the reverse strand, counting down.
CTGATCCTTATTACACTGCAGCTACTTGTCATTGTGCTTTCACTCTATTGAATACTTGACCATGGCTTGTCTAGTGTAATCTAACTTCCGCTGCATAGTGATAGGCATATCTCTGCTGTTTGTCTTCATAACTTCCATGTTTTGAAGACTTTCATAAAAATCGCCTATTCACCCCCCCTCTAGTCGATATAACGCACTTTCAATTGGTATCAGAGCAAGGTGCTCCCTTGTTCTGTGTGATTCGGTTTAACCACCTGGAGTTTTAGTATGTCGACTGCAGGGATAATCAAAGTCTCCACTGCGTGCCCCGTCTTCGATGGAACTGAATATCCCTACTGGAAGAATAAGATGCGCATGCATCTTGAAGCCATTGAGGTCGACCTAAGGTATGTCATCGAGAACGGCGTTCCCAAGGCTGGAGAAGGTGTCACTGCTGCTGATGTCAAGAAGTTCATCAACTGGACTCTACTGCCAAGAATATCATCTGTGGTCATCTGACCAAAGGACAGTATGGCCGTGTGAGTGCTTTGAAGACATCCAAGCTGGTCTGGGACTGGCTCTACAAGGTCAATGAAGGCATCTCAACCCAGAGAGATCAGAGAATCAGCGTTCTTCGCAACCTCTTCAACCGCTTCAAGCGAAATGACAATGAGAATGTCCAGCACACATTTGATCGGCTCACTGACATCACAAATGAGCTTCAAGCCCTTGGCGCTACTGAGATCACCAAACATGAAATCGTCAAGACGCTGCTGATATCACTTGATAGTTCGTTTGACATCCTAGCCCTGATGATTCAAGAACGTCCTGATTTCAAGACACTCGATCCGTCTGACATACTTGAGAGGCTCAACACACATGAGTTTCAGCTTTCTGAGAAAAGAGATATCTACGGTCCAAACTATGGGCGAACTCGTGCCTTGAAGGCAAAAGCTGTTTCCTCATTTGAAGAAGAATCTGACACAGTTCTGATGATCCTGTAGACATTGGAAGGGAACTTGCAATGCTTGTGAAGAAGTTCCAAAAGTTCACCAAGAAGAAAGGCTTCAGAAAGTCTTCACGATCAAGCTCAAGGAATGATGAAGCTTATACTCATGACTACAAGAGGAAAACATGCCACAAGTGCAAGAAAACTAGACACTTCATCTCTGAGTGTCCACAGTGGGACAATGAGAACAGAAGGAAGAAGAAGAGCAAGGAATATGACTTCTGACGACAAGAAGAAGAAGAAATACTCAAAGTCTTCTTCCAAGTCTTCCTCAAAGTCTTCATCACACAAGAAGAGCTCATCTGGCACACGTGCGTTTGTTGGCAAGGAAATGGATTCTGAGGAGGAGTCCGCTTCTGAGGAGGCAGAGGTGGAGTCTGAGGAGGAAGTCTGATTCTGGCATTGCGAGTCTGGCTACAGCATACGTCGCCAAGTCCATCTTCAACACTGAAGACAATGACTTCATCACCAACACCGATGCAAATGACAAGGACGACTCGACTCCTTCCTACTGCTTTATGGCACGCGGTGCTAAGGTAAACACACGCACTACTCACTATCAAACATCCAGTGACGATGATTCTGATTGTGATTCAAAACCCAGCTACAAAACACTTGCTAAAATTGCAACTGAACAACAGAAAGCCATGGAACATATTCAAAAACTGTTAGACAGAAGCGATGATCTGTTGGGTGCTGAAATGACTCGATCTGAATCCTTAATTGAAGACATAAAAAATCTTCACGTTAAGTATCAGAACTTGAAGATCGTCTGATACTCTCTCAACTACTCATGAAAAGCTTCCTATGATTATCTTCAAAGGAAGCAAGAACTTGAGAAATTGAGGGTGGCTCATGAAGATCTTCAAAAGAAAAACGAGTCACTTCGCGTCGAACAGATCAGTTTCGCTCAGGAAGGATTTGAACCACCATGTCTTAAATGCATTGAGCGTGATAATGCTACTTCTATTGCTGAATGTTCCACTGCTACTGCTGTTGCAATATCTTCAACTTTTGATGTGGTAACTAACCCCTCTGCTGAGGATACCACTGCTATTGTTGATGAGAATGCTAGGTTGAAGACATTGCTTGAAACAGGGATGTACAAAAGTCTTAAAGGGCATCAGACATTATGTGATGTCCTCAAGAAGCAGATTCTGAACCGAAACCCTAGGAAAGAGGGTGTTGGGTTCGTAAGGAAAATAAATGCAGATGGCTCTTATTGGAAACCTGAGCTGTACCCCAAAACCACATGGGTTGCTGCAAAGGAATCCTCAGCAGATCTATCCAATCTGTCTGGCTTCACCTGTGCGAACTCCATTATCATTGATGAATCCTTTGATGCAAACTATAAACTATGTAAGAATCAGAATGGTGAAGTATTTGCCAGGTACATTGGTACTAACTACAGGAATGGACCGCCTATGAAGAAGAACTGGGTTCCGAAAACGTGTCTGGAAAATCTTCCTGTGAATGTCTTCATGACACCTCACTTGAAGAAGACGAACCTCAGACCAAAGGCTTCATACGATCCAAAGGCTTCATATGAACAGAGGACTCACCTGAGTCGCACTAACGCTAATGTTTTGCAGGAAAACCATACTCAGGCATACGAATATGAGAGCAGGTTCATCAAACCGTCATGTTCATATGACCAAGAACTATTCTGCCTATTCTTATGAGTACTATTATCCGCCTGCTAAACTGTTTGCTAGGGCTCTAAAGCCAAAATTCTCAGATGCTGCAGTTAGACTTATTGCTTCTAAGCCACCCTTGAAGATGTGGGTGGTTAAGAAAGCTTAACTCTCTTTTGCAGGGAAAGGTCTCCAGCAGAAAAACAAAATCTTCTGACGCTATTGCTGGGGACCTTAAAAATCTTGTAGGGCGCAAGATAAAATGCCCGAAATGGCATCATTATGTACTTCGTTCCTGAATCGCATGCTACTCTCCCTATTAGTCCTAATCTGGATCTAAGTTTTCATAACCCACTGGTTCGTCAAATGTTTTTGCTTCACAATTCTCTTCGTGAAGCCTATCCCCCTAACTGCACTGTAGGGTACGACACCAGCGTCTTCAGAATGGATTATTGACAGTGGGTGTACAAATCACATGACTGGCAAAAGCCTTCTTATGGACTCAACATTACGTCCATCCGACAAGAGCCACATCACATTTGCTGACACTGGTAAAAGTAAGGTATTGGGTCTAGGTAGAGTTGCAATCTCAAAGGATCAACACATGGATAAAGTCATGCTTGTTGAATCCCTTGGCTTCAACTTAATGTCTGTCTCAATGCTTTGCGATTTGAACATGATCGTAATGTTTGGAAAATATCGTTGCCTAGGTACTAATGGAATCTGACAAGTCTCTAGTGTTTGAAGGGTATCGGAAAGATGATTTGTATGTGGTAGATTTCTCAGGCCACACTTGTAGTATGTCTTCTTGCAAAAGCTTCAGAATGCTGGCTTTGGCATCGGAGGCTTGGGCATGCTGGCATGAGGAACCTCCACACCCTTGCAAAGAAGAAGCATGTCATAGACATCGAGGGCGTCAAGTTCAAGAAAGATCACTTATGCGGTGCCTGTGAAGCAGGGAAGATGACAAGGGCAAAACATCCTTCGAAGACAATCATGACCACTAACACCTTCGAACTGCTTCACATGGATCTTTTCGGTCCCACTCACTACTCAACTTTTACTACTGCTTGCCTCTATGGCTTTCATTGTTGATGATTACTCTAGATATACTTGGGTGCACATAATCCTTTACAAGACTGAAGTGCAGGATGTCTTCAGACGCTTCGCCAATCGAGCTATGAACAATTTTGGCGCCAAGATAAAGCACATCAGAAGTGACAATGGCACTGAATTCAAGAACACTGGCCTTGATACATATCTGATACCTTGGGCATCACACATGAATTCTCAGCTCCGTACACGCACAGCAGAATGGCGTCGTCGAACGCAAGAACAGAACACTCATTGAGATGGCCAGAACTATGCTAGATGAATACAAGACTCCAAGAAAATTCTGGACTGAAGCCATTGACACTGCATGCCATACAATCAATCGTGTTTATCTTCACAAGCTTCTGAACAAGACATCTTATGAACTCCTAACTGGCAAGAAGCCAAATGTCAGTTACTTCAGAGTATTTGGCGCAAGGTGCTGGATCAAGGACCCACACCACACCTCAAAGTTTGCACCAAAAGCACATGAGGGCTTTATGCTTGGATATGGAAAGGATTCGCACTCCTACAGAGTCTTCAATCTCTTTCATTACAAAGTGGTTGAAACAGTGGATGTGCGGTTCGATGAAACCATGGTTCACAAAGAGAGCAACTGCCAAATGTGCTAGATGAAGTTCCAGCTAGTGAATCAATCAAGCTTATGGGAACTGGAGAGATTATACCTTCTGAAGCTCATCCTGAAGAAGAACTTATCATCTCAGCACCTGATCAACATGAAGACAATGCTCAGCCTGAAGACATTCCTCCCAACGACAACACAGATCAGCAAGAGCAAAGTCTTCGCCCTGTACATCCTCGTGTTGCCAATGAAGTGCAGATTGACAGAATAATAGCATCAATGCACCTGGTCCACTCACTCGTTCAAGGGCAACTCAACTGGCAAATTTCTGTGGGCACTTCGCATTCGTCTCAATTTCAGAACCCAAGAAAGTTGAAGAAGCCTTTATGGAACCTGAATGGATTCAAGCAATGCAAGAAGAGCTTCAACAGTTTGAGCTGAACAATGTATGGGAACTGGTTAAGCGTCCTGATCCACGGAAGCATAATAATAGGCACCAAATGGATATACCGCAACAAGCAAGATGAGCATGGTCAGTTCAGAAACAAAGCTCGCCTCGTTGCTCAAGGATATACTCAAGTGGAAGGCATTGACTTCGATGAAACATTTGCTCCTGTGGCTAGACTTGAAGCCATACGCATACTGCTGGCCTATGCAAATCATCACAACATAACTTCTGTATCAAATGGATGTGAAGAGTGCCTTTTCTCAATGGCAAGATTGAAGAAGAAGTGTATGTTGCACAACCACTGGCTTTGAAGATCCAAAACATCCTGACATGGTATACAAGCTCAACAAGGCACTGTATGGCCTCAAACAAGCCCCTCGGGCCTGGTATGACACACTCAAATACTTCCTGAAGAGCAAAGGCTTCATACCTGGTTCCCTAGACCCCACTCTCTTCACGAAGACATATGATGGTGAACTGTTTGTGTGCCAAATATATGTGGATGACATTATCTTCGGCTGCACCAATCAGAAGTACAGTGAAGAGTTTGGATATATGATGCAAGAGCAATATCAGATGTCCATGATGGGAGAGCTAGTTCTTCCTCGGTCTTCAAATACGAACAACGCAACGACATCTTCATATCTCAAGAGAAGTATCTCAAAGATTGCCTGAAGAAGTTTGGTATGCAAGACTGCAAAGGCTTCACAACACCAATGCCAGCATCATCTGGGTCCCGACGACAATGGTAAAGAGTTCGATCAAAAGGTATACCGCTCCATGATTTCTTTTCTTTATTTATGTGCATCTAGGCCAGATATATGCTTAGTGTTTGCATGTGTGCTCGATTTCAAGCGGCACCAAAGGAGTCGCATCACTTAGCTGTGAAGCGAATTCTTCGATATTTGGCTCACACCCCAACTCTAGGATTATGGTATCCAAAGGGCTCAGAGTTTGATCTGGTTGGATTCTCGGATGCTGATTATGCTGGTGACAAGGTTGATCGGAAGTCTACATCAGGCACATGCCACTTTCTGGGACGATCACTTGTATGTTGGTCTTCAAAGAAGCAGAACTGTGTATCTCTCTCCACTGCTGAATCTGAATACATTGCTGCTGGATCTTGCTGCGCTCAGCTTCTGTGGATGAAGCAAACACTCAAGGACTATGGCATTCATCTGAAGCAAGTGCCACTTACTGCGACAACGAAAGCGCCATCAAGATTGCCAACAACCCAGTTCAGCACTCGAAGACAAAGCACATTGAAATTCTCATCACTTTCTCAGAGATCATGTTGTGAAGGAAGATATTGATATCATACACGTCAACACTGAAGAGCAATTGGCAGATATCTTCACCAAGCCCTTGGATGAGAAGAGATTTTGCAAGTTACGGTGTGAGCTAAATATCTTGGAATCCTCAAATGTCCTGTGATCAGGCACACATCCTAACACTTATGCATATTGATGACTTAGATGTGCAACACACGAAAGTAAAGTATATCTTCAATCAATGAAGACATACATTCTAAGTGTGAATACATTAATGTGGAAATTGACTTCGGAGCGCCACGATAATTGTGCGCCGTGTCTGAGTCTAATACTTCCTATACGGTGGGTAACGCCACCACCAAACGTTCTATTTTGAAGTGTTTCACTCATGGCGTTACCTTGCAATGTCTTCACATTTGGTTTGGCTTCAATCTCAACATGTCTTCATGATTATCTTCACTATGTTGATTTTGTTTGTCTTCATTCTCAACTTGTCCTCATGATTATCTTCACTATGTTGGTTTGATTGTCTTTTTCACACATATATATACATATATATATACTAGTGTTCTGTCCTCTACAACATTCACTTATAGCTATGTCTTCTTGTTGAATCTTTTGAACTAAGTGAATGTGATCGGACCCTAACCTCTCTATGCTTTCTATCTCAAACTCTATCTCTCCAAATCATATGCATTCTCTTGAAACTGTCGAATGTCTTCTCTACGTCCTTGTCAGCAGAAGATACAGAGACAAACATTAAGTCCGCTTTTAATGCTAATTCCTTCACCTGAAACCCGGAGAAGTGGGAGCGACCACCCGACAATCCAGGCGTGCGTGGGAACGTGGAACAACCTCTGATATGTTGCATGATGGCCACGTGTCCTTCAAATGTGAATCGCCAGGGGCACCTGTGTAATAACACTGTGCCGTCCCTGTCCCTATAAATACACGTCTCACCACAGCCATTATCCTTTCTTCCACTCTCGCACAAACCCTAGCGCCACCGCTAGCCCTCGACGACGCCGGCGACAAAGCTCTTAGCTGCCGCGACCTCTCCGACGCCGTCTTCACGCCGGCCATGGACATCGTCTTCTCCGCCGTCGCCATAGGTGTCCTCCGTCGCCAAGTTAGGGCACGGACGATCGAACTGCTCGGCCTCCTCTTCCACTCCGTCTAGCAGTTCTTCATGTGGTAAATAAAACTTCCTTTTTACGGCCCCTTTGATCCTATAGATTCGCCACTTTCTACCACAAGTAGTTTCTGTTCACACAAGTTGGATCTATTTCATACTGCATCTCATAATATGCCCAGTATGTTCACTTGTACTTCACAAAGTAGTTAGATTTCTCACTTGTACTGATCCGTGGATTCGTACAAATCTGGAACCAACTCCTTATCTATGAGTGTATGTCTTCGCACGATGAGGTCAATGTCTTCTAAAATAATTTATCTTCAAAATCTTCTGAGAATGCATATGACCTCTTCCCCTTCCCTCGCACCTTAATGCTGTCAGTGGTACATGTCCGTGGGAGAATCCCTTGGTTCTCATAGTCTGCATTCATTTGCAGAATTCTTACAACATCATATAAATTCTCCCGAAGCCAGTTCCTGTTTGTCCAGCAAGCGAAAGCCTTTGACCTTTGAACGTGTTGAAGCCATTCAGTTTGAAGTTCATGGCTGCAGAGAAATCAGTAAGGAAGGGTGGCAGACAGCGTCGTGGGGGAACGTCAAGAGATTTGCCTGATGACCTCTCAGAGCTTTACAAGACAGATCCTGAAGAGGATTACAATCAGCGCAAGACCCGAATCCAATGGATTCGAAGATATTGGGCAACAATGGTTCAAGTACCGGTTTGTGACCCAGGAATATGCTGAGAAAAATGCCATCAAGCGACCTGGGAGACATCCTATACAGAAATCTTCAACCCAGGTCCAGAGATGAAGCCATTGAACAAGGCTTCACTAGTAGAAAAAGGGTCAATGTGAAGCACATTAGTGCCGGTTTTGATTTGAGCCGGCACTAATGTGACCATAGTGCGGTTTCCAACGGCTAGGCGGGCGGGCATCAATTAGTACGGTTCGTGGGTAACTTTTAGTACCTGTGCATGCCACGAACCGGTACTTAATGAGGGCTTGTGTCAGGCTATGGTTCAGTCTGGGGCCCCCACGAAGACTTTAGTCACGGTTCATGCATGAACCGGTACTAGAGTTTCTTTGTAAGCTGATTTTTAGTCCACCTCGCAAGAGAGAGGCAGTATGAGCGGTTTAAGCCGTGAGTGCACAGACAAATGACGAAGAGTTGCAATGCTCACCTACATTGATTAGCTCAAGCCTTGCGGAATAGCATAGGATTGCACTGAGCTATGTGCAGTGCAGTCTACACTATTCCGAATGGCTTGAAGCAAATTAACCAGCATTGCACCTCTTTTTTATTTTTAATAACTTATTTGAACTCCGGACTTCTTTTGTGTTCAGTATGCAGCATTTCAAAGCGACGTCATCAATTTCCAACATGTTCTGACATCATTTGTTGTTTTTCGGTCATTTACCTAATTGTTTAGAGAGCTAAATGACCGTGAAATTGAAAATCACTACAAAATGAATCCTGAAAATGTTGAAACTTGGCATGGTATCATCATATCACCCGCATAGCATGCGCGAAAGAGTAGAGAGGGTCACGGCAAAAACTGGACGCACTTCGTGTACAAACTGGACAAACTCTTTCGGAGTATCAGGGTTTCGGACGAGAACTCATCTGTTACACGGCCACTTCAATGTTTTTAAACTTATTTGAACTCCGGACTTCTTTTGTGTTCAGTATGCAGCATTCAAAGCGAGGTCATCAATTTCCAACATGTTCTGACATCATTTGTTGTTTTCGGTCATTTACCTAATTGTTTAGAGAGCTAAATGACCATGAAATTGAAAATCACTACAAAATGAATCCTGAAAATGTTGAAACTTGGCATGGTATCATCATATCACCCGCATAGCATGCGCGAAAGAGTAGAGAGGGTCACGGCAAAAACTGGACGCACTTCGTGTACAAACTGGACAAACTCTTTTAGAGTATCAGGGTTTCGGACGAGAACGCATCTGTTACATGGCCACTTTAATGTTTTTTTAAACTTATTTGAACTCCGGACTTCTTTTGTGTTCAGTATGCAGCATTCAAAGCGACGTCATCAATTTCCAACATGTTCTGACATCATTTGTTGTTTTCGGTCATTTACCTAATTGTTTAGAGAGCTAAATGACCGTGAAATGAAAATCACTACAAAATGAATCCTGAAAATGTTGAAACTTGGCATGGTATCATCATATCACCCGCATAGCATGCGCGAAAGAGTAGAGAGGGTCACGGCAAAAACTGGACGCACTTCGTACAAACTGGACATACTCTTTCGGAGTATCAGGGTTTCGGACGAGAACTCATCTGTTACACGGCCACTTCAATGTTTTTTAAACTTATTTGAACTCCAGACTTCTTTGTGTCAGTAATGCAGGCATTCAAAGCGACGTCATCAATTTCAACAGTTTCTGACATCAATTTGTTGTTTTTTCGCATTTACCTAAATTGTTTTAGAGAGCTAAATGACGTGAAATTGAAAATACTAAACAAAATGAATCCTGAAAATGTTGAAACTTGGCATGGTCATCATATTCACCCGCATAGCATGCGCGAAAGAGTAGAGAGGTCACGGCAAAAAACTGGACGCACTTCGTTGTAAAACGGACAAACTCTTTCGGAGTATCAGGAGTTGCGAACGAGAATCATCTGTTACACGGCCACTTCAATGTTTTTTAAACTTATTTGAACTCCGGACTTCTTTTGTGTTCAGTATGCAGCATTCAAAGCGACGTCATCAAATTTCCAAACATGTTCTGACATCAATTTGTTGTTTTTCGGTCATTTACCTAATTGTTTAGAGAGCTAAATGACCGTGAAATTGAAAATCACTACAAAATGAATCCTGAAAATGTTGAAACTTGGCATGGTATCATCATTTCACCCGCATAGCATGCGCGAAAGAGTAGAGAGGGTCACGGCAAAAACTGGACGCACTTCGTGTACAAACTGGACAAACTCTTTCGGAGTATCAGGGTTTCGGACGAGAACTTATCTGTTACACGGCCACTTCAATGTTTTAATAACTTATTTGAACTCTGAACTTCTTTTGTGTTCAGTATGCAGCATTCAAAGCAACGTCATCAATTTCCAACATGTTCTGAAATCATTTGTTGTTTTTCGGTCATTTACCTAATTGTTCAGTATGCAGCATTCAATTTCCAGAAGAAAATAAATAGAAGAAAAGAAATAATGAAAATAAAAAAACTATACAAAAAAATTACTCAAAAATAAATAGAAGAAAATAAATAATGCAGAAAAGAAAAAACTATATAAAAAACTACTCAAAAATAAATAGAAGAAAATAAATAATGCAGAAAAGAAAAAACTATATAAAAAATTTGTTGGCGCGCTGCCCAGTGGGCCTGCCAGACCTAGGGTGTGCAAATGCAGGCCCAGAAGGGCCAGCAGGCTCACAGGGCAGCGCGCCCTAGTTAATTAGGCCCAGAAGCCTGCTATATAGAGAAGCTCGAAGGAGCAGCCGCGGCTGGGTTTATAAACCAGTGCGGCTGCCCTTCGCTCGGCGAGGTGGGACTAAACATTGTGCACCGCCGGTGGCAGCGCACAACCTTTTAGTACCGGTTGGTGGCTCCAACCGGTACTAAAGGGGTCGTTTCCCGCCCCTTGGCCTGGCGAAAATTGGCCTTTAGTACCGGTTGGTGGCTCCAACCGGCACTAAAGACCGCTTCTATATATATGGAACCTACGAAAAAATCAGTTCATCGACCACCAGTAGTTCTTCTCGATCCAAACTTCTTCGCCGCGCGCCCGTCGCCCCATCGCGCGCCGCCCTCGCCGCCCCCGCCGCCCGTCGCCGTCACCGCCAGACCCGTCGCCCCTGCCGCGCCCGTACGTCGCCGCCGCCTCTCGCCCGCCGCGCCCGTCCCCCCGTCGTTGCCCGTACGCCTCCGTCCCCCAGTCGTACGTACACACACATACACACACATTGTTAATTTTTACTTATTTTCTATTTTCTGTTGTTTAGATTAATGTTAGATAAATTACGTAGATAATAATGTTAGAATGTTAATGGTTAGAATGAATATATGGAAAAGATGTTAAATATTAATGTCAAATATATTTTACATGAATTAGAACAAGTTGAACTAGTTGAATTAGTATAGCTAGATATTAATTAGGTATATATATGAGATTATTTGAACTAGTTGAATTAATATAACTAGTTTATTTTTAGTATGAAAATTAATAGAACAAGTTTATTTTTAGTAAGAAAATTTAGGTATATGAGATTTGATGATCTAATCAAAATATTACTATATAGAACTACCTACTTTATTTTAGTAAGAAATTAATAGAACTAGTTTATTTTTAGTAAATGCTTAGTTGAATTAATAGAACTAGTTTATTTAGTTGAATTAATAGAACTAGTAAGTGTTTAATGTTTCACCTATATATGAACATATATGTTAGATATTAGATGAATTAGTTCAATTAATTAGTTGAACTAGTTAGTTGAATTAGTTTAATTAATTAGGTATATTCTTCGTAAGTGCTTAGTTGAACTAGTTGAATTAACAGAATTAGTTGAATTAATAAAACTAATAAGTGTTTAATGTTTCACCTATGAACATAGGAATGTCGTCTGACGACGAACACGATTTCATTATGTGTGAATACTGCGAAGACCAGCGCGGCCTGTGCGGCCAAAATTTTCTAGTTGATGATAGACGCTTCCGCATCAAGCTGGATGAGAACTTCGAAGTGGATACAGTAAGTCACAACGACAAGTCTTTTTTCGTAATTAAGCATGACTTATGCTTCATTTTGCTTCACCTTTTAATTTTAATTTTTCACTATTCTACTAGCGTATCCCCTGCCATGCAAGAATTTTTGTCTTGGATAAGATAGGTTTCAGTCCTTACGAAACTATGGAGGTAAAAAGAGTTTACTTGAAGACCGAGCATGGTTATACCTTCAACGTCAAATCATACAATGCAGACACATAGACCTATTTTGAATGCAAAACTTGGCAAGCACTATGCAAGGCTTATGCATTTGAGCCTGATATGGTTATCACCTTTGATATTCGTCCGAAATATGATATTGAAGGTAATAGAGACATCTGGGTCGATGTGCAGACGCCTCCAATTCTACCATTATGTAAGTTTCTCAACCATATTTATGTCTTCGATATGAGATTATTTGAACCAGTTGAATAATTAATAGATCTCAATTAATATTGACAGCTTACTTCCAGTCAAGCAAACATGTCCGACGCTTGGTAGACAGGACCATCCACTGTCCCGGAGCTGAACTAAACTGCGAGGAGACAAGTCATTATGTTTCATGGCTTGAGGATCTTGATGCTGTCAAGACAAATTTCTTTCCTGCACTTAGAAATGTTAGTACTCAAAACGTGCGACCAATAGTGTTCGTACTGAACTACGGTCACATATATTTAGGAAAGATGGTAAGATTTCTACTATTTCTTCTCAGTGCATCTTTTGCATACATTATTTTTTTAAGCTAAACTTCATTGCTAAGTATGTTACTATACGATGTTCTTCAACAGGGACTCCCGATGAATGTTGTGCCTGATTGGATCGAAACTAAAGGTACCATGAATATTGTTAGCTTACGTCCAAGATATCCTACAATGCACTTTAGTGCATTCAGGATTTCTAATAGCGAGGAATGCTTAATAGTAAAAGACTGGAGCAAAATTGTGAACGATCACAGAGAAGTACTAGGGGCCAGCAATCAGAAGCGCAACCCACGATTAGGAGACAGGTTCATCTGCATGCTCCAATATGATGAATTAGCAAAGCTATACATGTTCTATGCTATTTTACCTGAGAGAGAGCAGCAGGAGTGATTAATTAGCTAGTTCATGCTCTTAGTACTTGTCCTCTCATGTCCGTGTTCTTCATCCTGAACTTAATCTCAAACAGTGATTTGCTTTTGTGGTGTTATGAACGCTTATAATATCATTACCATGTTGAACTCGATGATATCTTTGCTATGAAAACCGCTGGTGATGATATATATGATGCAAGAGTTTTTATATTAATTAATATGATGATGATGATGATGAGTTATTATATCATTTATGAAAGAAATTGCATATTAGTTTCAACTGGATGGATTCTAGCTAAGTGATCAAGTATATATATGCCATATCCATATTACCTCGATCACTTAAGTAGGTGATCAAGTATATATAATATGGATATGACATATACTTGATGACTTAGCTAGGATCCACACGCATCCAGTCAAACTAATCACCTAATGATTTAACAACTCATTATAATGTAAAACAATCACTAAATTAAATTGAAAACACATAATTAAAGTAAAAAAACCAAAACACACCAAAACATTTAGTACCGGTTGGTGTTACCAACCAGTACTAATGTCCTATGCGCCCACGGAGCTGGCTCGTGCCACGTGTTTGCCCTTTAGCACCGGTTCATGCTGAACCGGTACTAAAGGGGGGGGGGGCTTTAGTGCCCACACTTTAGTGCCGGTTATGGAACCGGCACTAAAGGGCCTTACGAACCGGTGCTATTGCCCGGTTCTGCACTAGTGTATCCCTGCATGGTCCGTGGACCACAGCCTGCGGATGCTCACCCATCGTCATTGCTATGGTGTTGTGACGACAATCTATTCAAAAGCAACTTCCAATTTGCCAAGAATTCGTCTAAGCAAAACAAGAAGTCATTGGGACTAGACTTCAACCCTGGCCCTTCTGCTCCCCGTGCCGATGGCACCCATGAAGCTGAACCCAATCTTGTTGGGCCCTTCTACAACCTGGAAGGTCTCATCACTCATATCATGGTTCAAGGGACAGCCGTGGATGAGCCTACAGATGACGCTAAATCTGATGAAGCGCTTGCACCGCCGAAGCCACAGAAACTGAAGAAGCCTAAAGCTTCAATGCCTGCCTCACCACCAAAAATCTCACGGGAGAAGCCACTGGCTACTGCACCTCCTGAAGACAGTGTGCAGTCTGAAGATTTGTCACACATCTCCAAGCCCTCGAGAGTCAAGATGCCTTTGCAACACACCAGCCAAGAACTGACTGCTGCTGCTATTCTGCGCAACGACGCCATTGATCTGTCCAGTGATGAAGATCTTGCAGATGACGCTCTTGAGCAACTGATCAAGAGCAAAGAAGAAGCAGAAATCTTCAATGATTTGCCTCTCTTTGACGTGGCAATCATCCACAACTTCATTGATGAGTGGTTTGACACGCCCAACCTCAGCTTTGAAGATCTGCAACTTCCAATTGGCCTTAGTGTCGCCTTCCATGGTGCCATTGCTCCAGAGCTAGCTCTAGCTCAGCGCATCGTTGAACTGAAGCAAAAGATCGACTTTGAGAATGCTTAGTTCAAGAAGCACATGGCCAAGCTCAGCGTGCAAGAGGTCAAACTTTTTAAGATCATGCCGCACGAGCTCAAAGAAGCCTTTCTCAAGAAGCGTGAAGAAGCTCAAGGTTCTCGTGAGTGCATGAAGAGTCTGGCTGACAAGTGTGTGCAAGCCTACAATGAGGCTGAGAAGCGCAAGGCCCTTGGTCGTCCTGGCATCGATCCTAGGATGGCTGCAAAGAAGAAGAAGAAGCCAGCTGTGGCCGAACCCAAAGCACCAAGGCAGGAAGCACATCCCATTGTCTTCTCAGCCAGCATGACTGGCTCGAAGCCAAAGGTCAGGTCAACTGCTTCAGAACTGAAGAAGACGAGGACTGCTGAGGCTGAAGAGAGAAAGAGGAAACATCCTGAAGCCTCTGATGCTGCTCCCTCCAAGAAGAAGGGCAAGACCAAGAAGGATCGGGCTGCTCCCACAGAGCCTTTAGTTGTTGAACCTATCTCCATGGTTCACCCTGCAGCTGAACATCAAGAGCGCCAACTGACTGTCCATGAGCCTACTTCCACAGAGGCTCATGAAGCTGAAGACATTCCAGTAGCTGATCCCACCGCTGCTGAAGACATTGGTCACCATGACAATGTTGAAGATGATGTAGTTCTTCCTTAGATCGAGCACAACTTGGTATCATCGCCTGTGCTTACGCACAACGAACTCATCAGCATTGGTCGTCCTCTGACGCCAATTTCTCAGGATGCATCATGGGCTGATCACCCACAACAACAAGTCACACCACCCCGGCAAGAAGAAGAAGATGACTTTGAGGCCCATCCAACTCCATCTCCAGAGGCGTCGTCGGCGTTACACAGGCTTCGCAAAGGACCAAGGTCTCAAGTCCCTCTTTCGAGCATTCCAAAAGGAGAAGTGCCCCACCAATCTATTGCACGTCAAGTGTTTCCAGATGCCACTCCTACTGTGAATGTCTCCGAGTCTGAGACTAAAGCTGCTGAAGACATTCCGGCTGCATCAGCCGACGACACACAAGAAGAAGAACGTGTCCCTACTCCCCCATTACTGAAAAAGCTGTTCTCGAGGAGAACATGTCTGTGCCCGACCCTCTAGCTCATCAAGTGGAGGTTGAGAATCTTGAGGCTGCCACCACCAACACAAATGAAGCCAATGATGTTGTCATGGCTGAAGCAAATGTGGAGCCTGCACCAACCAATGTGTCAGAAGTCAGTGAAGCCAATGATGCAACTGCGCCTGTTCCTACGCCTGCTGCTGGTCCTCAGTTTGACTATCACGTTGAGCACAGGCCTCAGGTACAAAAGCCAATGCCAAGGTTGCCCAGGTTTCCAGGTCCTGCATCAGCACCCGGATCCTTTAATATCAACGGCTTCAAAGCAGACAACACCTTCTTCAATAGCGCCAAGAACCCCTACTCAAGGGAAAGAATATCTTCTGATCGGTTCTGGAGCTATCCGCAGCGAAGTTATTACTCATGCATTCTGTACAATCAAGGTCGCATTTTCCCTCATATGCGTCTTGACACTGAAGCCATAACTGATCTGCCTTGCTTGGAAGAAGCTCTGGATTGCTTCAAAGAGTCTGGATTGTTGCCTTTCGTCACCGACCAAGAGCACTGGAACGAAGAGTTGCTGCTCCAATTCTATGCCACTCTTCACATTCGTGGCTACAACAGAGATCCGAAGACTTGGGACCTTCAGTGGATGACCGGTAATGTTCATCACGAAGCCAAAGCCTTTGATATCATTGAGCTCACTGGTCTGCCCACTCCTGGAGATTTTTATGAACCTGGTTGTCAACTTCACAGTGCAGCTATGGAGAGCATCTTTCAGAAGCCTGAATCGAACATGAGTCAGATGGTTAGCATGATGAAGCCTTTGCCTCCAGATGCTGCATATCCTAAGGAGTTCTTTGTTGAAGATCTTGAGTATCTGCCATGCACTATCTATCACATTGTCAGGCGAACTCTCTGGCCCATCAAAGGACATTCTCCACATGCAAAGCTGGAAGGTGCAATGAAGACTTTGGTCTTTTATATTCTTCATGGGAAATGCTTCAATGCATAAGACTTCTTCATCCGCCAACTCGCTGCATCAGGATCTGATCTTTTTGGCTTGATGTTTTACGCTCCATGGATAATGCGGCTAATCAAACTACACTCAGCTGTCTCATATCAGCCCTCTGCTCGCAATCATCGGATCTTTCTGCCTGATGTTGATATGTCCATTGAAGCCATCTATCCAGAGCCTGCCAAGGAGCCTCTTAGTCTTCAGAATGCTGAGCATCAAAGTTTCTCTCAAAACATTGAAGGAGTTGAAGCAGTCACTCGTGTTTATCCTCTGGCTGGTACTACACGTGCACCTCATCGTGCCCTCACTGAAGCCACTGAAAGCACTATTGCCCAACGCCGCAAGAAGCGATCTCGTGTTCTCAATGACCGAGAGCTTTTGGTTGCCCTTCATCAGAAACATGATAGGCATCATGACTGGCTGAAGCGCCAAATGCAAAGCCTCTTGGTGGATGTTAACCGCATTCGCAATCTTGCCACCAAGAATGCCTTTGTTGCCCATGAAACCTGTCGGCGTACATGGAAAGGGCTGATGTTTATGTGTTCCGAAGATGATCTTCAAGAGGATGGCTTCTCTGAACGTTTCAAGTTTGACTCCACACCTCCAAGAAGGACTGTGCTGCCACGAACTCCGTCTCTTGAAGACTCTGAGTTCTCGTCCTCCGCGGCAACTGTGAATGCCAGAGTGATCGAGGACGAAGACGATGCCACTTCACCGCTCCCTACTTCTGCACGCGTCGACACTTCCCCGAGTTCGTCTGCACTGCCGAACAACACCGACGACCTTGCTGCTTCACCTACTCCTCGTGGGAATGAGTAGACGCTCTATGTGTTCAAACCTTTTTGGTCCTTACTGACAAAAGGGGGAGAAGCATATGAGTTTGATAGTCTTCAAGCGGGTCCATATAGACGGTTGCTTTATGTTTTGCCTAGTGTTTACAACTCTCGTTTTGATACATTTGGTTCCTTGAGTTGTAACACTTAAACTCGATGGTCGTCTGCTACTTATTTGCTATTCTGTGATGCGATGATAAATTCCGCATGTGCGACGATAAATTCCGCACTTAGATCATTTTGCAGACGTCCATTTTTCATTATGCATGTCATTATCTTCACATACTTTTCATGCATAATGAATTGTCATCATAAGCTGAAGAGGATCTCCACAAGTACAACCTGCCATGTGCATTTACATTCCAAAAGCAAATTACCTATATGCACATCTTCAGCGCGAGCCCTTGCAACTTATGAAGACAATTCCCTATCCTTTACAATTTGACATATTATATTCCCCGTTGAAAACTTCAACTAGTTTGTCATCAATCACCAAAAAGGGGGAGATTGTAAGTGCATCTAGTGCCACCCCTAGTTGGTTTTGGAGTATTGATGGCAAACCTAGTTGAGGGACTAATGTGTTTGTGAGAATTGTAGGATAACACAGGTAGAAGTCCCTCATTGATTCGGTTTTCCTACAAGAGATGACCCCTAAAAATGTATAAAGACATTGAAGTCAAAGGTGGTATGTGAAGACATTCACATTGAAGACTATGACAAGAGAAGACATGGCGTGAAGACTATGGAGCGCGAAGACTTAGCAGTTTCGTCGTTCTGTATTTTTCTTTGTTTAGTCATAGGAACCATCGTACTGTTAAGTGGGGTCCAAGAGAACCAGGCAGAATGACTGAAGTGATGCTTAACCAAAATCCTATGTCTTCGAGTGAAGACTATGAGAGCAAATCTTGTCCAGAGTTGGATAAGTCAACTTTGCTTGTAGCCCAAGTAAAGTTGCCGTGTGTGTTTGAAATCTGACCGTTGGAACACGTGTCAGTTCCTTAGTGACCCAGGGTCATTTCGGACAAATCAGGTCGGGTTGCCTAGTGGCTATAAATAGCCTACCCCCTACAACCATAAACGGTTGGCTGCTCAGAGTTAAAGCACGGCTTTTGTCGTTTGGGAGCAACCCACCTCGAAGCCTTTGAGAGAGTGCCGGGGCTGCTGATCCACGGGCACCTATGGGACCGGCGGACCGGGTCCCTTTTGGTTCGGCGGGGGCGGAGGTCGCGCAAAGAGCAGATCGAGGCGGAACACGCGAGCGATTTACCCAGGTTCGGGCCGCACGGATGCGTAAAACCCTACTCCTGCTTTGTGGTGTTGTATTGATTTCTAGCTCGGGAGCGCAGAGTGCTACAGTACACCCCAGCAGCTAGCAAGACCAAGCGTGAGAGTTCTAAGTGGCTAACCCCCCTCTACGTTGCTCACAGGCCTCCTTTTATATGCTCAAGGGGTTACCGACATAGCAACGGAGGTAAAGGGCAAAAATGGAAAAGGTGCTGTGGTAGGTACAGCTACCTGCTACAGTGTTATCATACCTAACCCTGGCGGCAGGGGACAAGGGCATTAATTGCCCGTCTGTGTCGCCTAAACAGTACCGAAAAGGACCGCTAGGGACGCCACCGTTTGCCACGATGGTTCTCTTGTCAGCGCCTGTTTGCCACCTCGCACCCCTAGCTGCACGGCCTCCTGCCACGTGTGCTTGGGAGGGTCCCAGAGCGACACGGTGGCTGGTGTGCTGGAGCGCGGGCATGAAGTGGGGGTTTCCCGTGGCAAGCTCCTTGCCGCGGTCGTCATCTTGTCGTCTTGTCGCTCACCGGGCCTTGCCGGGACGCGCGGCGCGTCGTGGCAAGCTTTTCTTGGTACGCCTTGAGTGGCCTTCCCAGCAAGCTCCTCTTGCCGGGGTCTTGTTCCCTTCCCGGCCAGCTTCTCTTGTCGGGGCCTTGGTTTGAGTACTTTGTTCTTGAATGGTCTTCAATGTATCCGCGGAGGGTCTCGGCGGCCACTCGGCAAGCCTTGCCGCGGGACGCTGCGACTGCCCGTGCACAAGTTCGGGATACTAGGGTACCCCTACTCTAGTACACCGACAGAGAGAATTCCTTGAGAGGATAAAGCCCTAACCACCCAGAGCCAAAGAGTGTTAAGCATCACTTAAGTCTTCCTATCTGTGTGATCTAAAGACTTATTACACTTGAGGACTGTGAATCCTCTAGCCGGTTAGGCATCGCGTTCTGAGCATCCAAGAGTCATTGTGGATCCCAGTGAACGAAGTCTGTGAAGGTTTAGAAGTCTACCTTGAAGACTTACCAGAGTGATTGGGCGAGGACTGGGTGTCCTTAGCTCAAGGGGAATAAAGTGAAGACAAGGTCTTCTGAGTTGAATCTCAGCCTCCCTAACCAGTCGTACAGTTGTCACAGCAACTGGAACTGGTCCAACAAATCATTGTCTTCAACGAGTCATTGGTTTCGTCCTTCCCTTCCCTTTACTTACTGTTGGTCCTTGTGAAGTCATTGTACGATTGCATCACCATTTGGATTCACTGAGTGATTACTTGTTCTGATTGGCTTCATAATATCTTCCTACCTGATCCTTACTGCCTAGCTGCTATTAGTCATTGTGCTTTCACTTCATTGAATACTTAACTATGGTTTGCCTAGTGTAGTCTACCTTCCGCTGCATGGTAATAGGTTTATTTCTATCATTTGTCTTCGAGACTTACATGTTTTGAAGACTTTCCTAAAAATCGCCTATTCACCCCCCTCTAGTCGATCACTAGCACTTTCACTCACAATGCACATCTTCAGGGGGAGTTCTTCTATATCTTGCAATCAAATTTCCTCAATATCAGTATTTACACTTCATATGTTTATCCCCGTTGAAAACTTAACCTACATTGTCATCAATCACCAAAAAGGGGGAGATTGTAAGTGCATCTAGTGCCCCTTAGTGATTTTGGTGTATTGAGGACTTATAGGTTAAAGGACTAATGCGTTTGTGAGTGTACACAGGTCTATAAGTCTATGAGGAGTTTGATATTTACAGAGAAAGTCGACCCCTAAAAATGAAGTTCTTCGACTGAAGACTTTGGATCTCTGAAGACTTTCTGAAGACTTTGAAAGTGAAGAAATTGGTGTGACTGTGAAGACTTGGTATTCATTCGAGGAACATGAAGCGTGAAGAGTTTTGTTTTCGTAGTTTCATTTTCTCTTCTTGAGTCATAGGAAACACCATACTGTTAAAGAGGGTCGAGGAAATACTAAGGAAAAATTTCTATGTGATGCTCAACTCAAAATCCTACACCTACCAATCCCTTCGAGTGAAGCCATTGGAAATCTCATACAGTTCGGTCAATTTCTTCAGTGACAGAGACGAAGTTCTTCTGGTCTCTGAGGAATTTGTTCTGACTGAGGAGTTAGGAATTTGCTAGTGAGGATTTCCTACACAGTGAGGAACATGATAGCCCTGAGGATTTTGCTACTCAAAATTCCGACCGTTGTTGTGATATGCGCCAGCTGTCCCATAATATCTATCCACCTAACGGTCATATTATTGAAGGGCATTTATGTCTTATCATGTCAGGCTGCTCCCTAGGCTATAAATAGCCGCCCCCTACAACCACTAGTTGGTTAGCTGCTCCAAGAGAAACTGACAATCACTAGTTGGTTAGCTGCTCCGAGAGAAACTGACACTTGTCATTTGAGAGCAACCCATCCTCCGAGGACTTTGAGCGAAAATCATCAAGTGAGGAAAAACCCAAAACCCAAACACCTACAAATCCCAAGTGATTGAGCATCACTGAAGAGATTGATCATGCGTGGATCTGACGCTTGTTACCTTTGAAGACTGTGCTTCTTCCAGACAGTTAGGCGTCATGGTCTAGAGTATCCAAGAGGAATTGTGGATCGCCGAGTGACCAAGTTTGTGAAGGATTGGAAGTCACCTGAAGACTTACCACGAGTGATTGGACGAGGTCTGTGTGACCTTATTTCAAGGAGAATACGGTGAGGACTGGGTGTCCTGAGCTGCATGTTTAGGACTGGGTGTCCGGGACTGTGTGTCCTCGAGTTCAAATACTCAGCCGCTCCAACCAGACGTACAACCGAGACAGCAGTTGAACTGGTCTACCAAATCATTGTCTTCACCAAGCTTGCTAGTTCCATTTCTTCAACTCTTTCATTTCGTCATAATTGAGTTGTGTACTTGTTCATATCTGTGTTTGAAGACTTTGACTGAAGACTTTCTCAATTTTCTCAGTTCAATTTCTTCAGTCTGTTTGTCTTCATCCTGTGTTATTCTGTGCTTACGTTTCCTGTACTCTGTGCCTGTCTTCATTTCATCATGATGACTATGCTTGTATTCTGTTATGTTTACTTTTGAGTACTTATTCCACTGCTAGTAGTTCTTCGCTAAGGAATTTCCTCACCGGCAAATTCCTCAGTGAAGAATTTCATAAAAATCGCCTATTCACCCACCATCTAGTCGATATAACGCACTTTCAGCTGTGTGATCGGCAAAGGATCAATGGCTCGCCCGCAGATCAACTGCAACGCCGGCATCTTCGTCGCCGGCTCGACTGGTCACCTCGTCTCGACCGAGGACCGTGCTCCATATCCGATCGTCGTGTTCGGACGGGGGCCTACATCAACATCAACTCCGATCTCTATCAAGATCATGGAGGGATCATCCATGGAGGTCGGGGGCTCAACGTCAACATTGCCCTCGGGCGACTGTGCTGTTTTTTCCGAATAGCGAACTTGTATCCGCTACCACCGCCTCCTCGAGCATCGCTTTGACGGTTCCTTTGGTGCAATTGTGCGGAATTGAGTCTACAACAACCATGCAAAATTTCGTTGAGTTCCGATGAAGGAATCTCCGGCAATCTAAGATATACCGGAGCCCTGTCAAATCTGGACGGGAATCTGGACGAGTTTAGGGCGTGGTCTCCAGCGCCTAGCTCAGATGTCCTTTGGAAGATCCAACCGTTGATCAGCTGCGGAATTCCCATATCTACCATCCCTCCAAATTTCAGCTCGATCCGACCGTCCAAACTTCGGGAACCTTCCGATTGGTGCATCAATTTTCGGATCTATTTTCTGCGCGAATACGGATCCGACCCGAATTCATGTTTATTTATAAACGTGATATGAGACAACCTTCTTAAATGAATTTGCTCCTAGGGTATTTTGCACTGTTTTTAAACACATGCCCATAAAATTTTAAGCCTCCTCTGAGGTAATATTCACTATCATGCTGGTGTCAAACCAGTCCGGCAATACTGCTCCACGGCTGCCGACCTGCGCTAGACATGTCGTCGCCTTTTGAGCCGAGCTCAACTTCTTCGGATCATCATCTCGGCGAGCGAACAAGAGTTCAGAATCACCAAGGATAAATCATCACCAACATCGGCGCCCCACGGATTACACAGAGCGGGAACACACGCATCGCCGCATGGTCACTTCATCAAACTGGCATTGACCGGGTCACAAGTTACGACCTGCGTCGGCATGGCCGCACTGTTGCTTCTTCAAGCCGATGTCCATCGCGCCGAACTGCTTCAACACGTCGGCTGACACGGCAGCTGCAACGTCTCCTTACCAACCTGCTCCGTCTCCTCGGCTAGACCAAGGGTTTCACCATCTCTTCATCAACTTAGTTCGGAGACTTCGGCGTCACCAGCCGACCAGCTTCATCACATTAGCTGCACCACAAGCTTTTCCTCGGCGAGCCAACCTTTGCTAGCATCGCCATGCCACCGCTTCATCACCCATCAGGCAATGGGTGTGCGGATCGAGCCCTAATTTTGGGAGTAACCTTTCTCCAGATTGCTACAACAGATAAACCAGGTCTATCAAATGGTGGCTGTATTAACTATGGTGGCGTGGTGGTTCGGTCAGTTTCCGTATACAGTTCGGCGAATAACGCATCCGGAACTCAGACCGGCCTACGAATTCGGGCTTGGCTACGCCTTCACCGTGTCACGCCGACGCCCTACATTGACATGACTTCGACGCCAGGCCACATCTCTTTTAATAAATTATTTTTGCGAAAAGCAATTATCCTTTTTGGACCACACTATTTTATGTGTGTAGGTGATCGACTTCGACCGCGTCACGTGGTCTCTTCGGCAAGCCGACGCCATCGTCCTAATCGGCGTAAATCGGCTCGCGTGATCACCTTGTTGGTCGTATTGCCATACCGACGTGTTCGGTTGCCCCGGGGACTTCGGCATCGCCAAGAGAGCTCTACCTCATCGAGTGTTCCGCGCAAAGGCCATATTTCTTTTATTACTCACTTTGCGTAAATTACTGATTATGCAACATTTTTTTATTATTCCTACTATCTCCGGCTTGCACTATTTTTTGTGCACAGGTAGATAATCCGGGCAGCGCTGTCACCGCGGCGTACCGATGTACCACGTCACCTCGGCTGACCGGGAGCTTCGTCATCACTTCATTAACACATGCTGGGGGCTTCGGCGTCACACTACCGGCCTGCTCTGTCGCCGCGGTCGGACTGGGGTTTTCACCTCGCCCATCGACTATGCTGTGTTACCACTTCATCAAGCCGAGTTCTTTACTCGGACATCTCGTGGCCGGTTTGGGGGCTGGGATCTCGTCCCGCCACAATCTCGGCCTGCGTCATCAACATCGAACACATTAACCATCTAAGTTGCCTTCATGCTCAAAGTTTTAAATTTTTAACTTGTGTTCGGTTCGACCAAGCATTATACTTTTTTGGAAAAAAGTTGCTTGTGAATTTTTTTTCCTTGTCCAAACTTTGTTTGTGACACAGAAATTCAAATACCCCATTTATTTAGGGGCTTCCTTTATGAAGCTCTTCCTCTTGCATATGATTATACTTGTACGGCTTCGTTCCTTGTTCATGTATTACGCCACAATATGCACCATATTGACTTAAGCGATTTGCAAGCTGGGTTGCCTGGCTCCTGTGCTTACCCCTACGTTCCCGATTGTTCGGCTAGGGAGTAAAGGGAGCACCTCTGCGATTGTCACAATCGGGTCCTCCGAGCTCCAACCTCAGACTGGGTGAAGCCGAAAGCTAGCGCTCTTATTGTTTTCAATCATGGTCGGCACACAACGGAACTCATGAGTACAAAAAATCTATTGCACAAGTCTCATAGTAATAATGAGCACCGAAGAAAGGTATCGGTGGGGGTACTATTTTCTTCGAAGATGCTTCTTACACTTCGTCTGTAATATAGCATAAGTTCCCTGAGCGTGCTTTGTCTGTTACAACCTTATGGCCCAGTTTCCTGGTTATCGGAAACACTGTCGATATTCTCGACAGGTGGAGTACATAACACTTTTCGGTCCTTGACCGAAGAGGGAGAAGTCGACGGTCGGTTAAGACGCGTTTAAAGTTCGGGTGAACAAAGATATGATATTTGTACTTCGGTACATACAATAATTATACATAAAATTCTTTTACCCAAGTCACTTGGGGGCTCTTAAATTTATATGAGCCATTTTATAATAAGTGTTCTTCTTCTTAGTTGTTGCAAAGTTTTTATTACTATTATTATTCATCACTCCTTTTTTCGACACGAGTGTGTGGTCACTAGCTGGGGAGCCTAATTTCTCTCTCAAAGCCGCTAGAGTTTAGTTTGCTAAACTGGCCTAATGAGAAGTACTCCGCCTTCAGGATAGGAGGTTGAAGCCGTAGGCTGACCCGCTTGGAGCCTTGAGATAGGATGTGTCATGTTAAAGCATGACAGAAGCACTCTTTTTTTCTAAGACCAATTTTCGGATTGGCACCGAACACTTGATCTTGTTCGGACGTCATGTTTTTACTAACAATTTTTGGTTTTCCAAGATTTTGGCACTTTTAAACCATTTGTGTGTTTTCAGCACAAGTTTTGCAGTGCAACGCCGGACACCTTTAGAGATTCGGCAAAAACATTCTTGGATATTGCTATATATGCATTGGTTTCGAATTGTGCCTTCGGTCAATAGTTGGGTTGCCTGGCTCCTGCGCTTGCCTCCTACGTCCCGCTTTGTTCGGCTAGGTGTGCAAAGGGAGAACCACTGCGATTGTGCTTCCAGCTCACATGGTTAAGCACCTCAGTGGAGAAAGCCAAAAACTGACTGTCACAATAAACGTAAACTGGTCAGCGATCCGATGATTGTGTTATATGATGGGCCATTCATAACATTGGCCGAAGTGTTTACGGCTTGACCCGACTGTCGCCGAACACTACCGGGGGCTAGTAACTGGCCTCCCAAACTAAATCCTCAATATTTTGCTCTTACATTAGAGCTGAGGTTTCATGATCATGCTTAGCATGACAACCCAAATAAAGGAACCGCTAGCGGGACTATTTTCTTTGGAAGACATTTCTTATGTTAAATAGTAATATAACATATCTCTCTGCGTACCTTTGTTTATAAAACCGTATGACCAGATTGCCTTGTTTGTCGTAAATCTTTGCCCTCATAAAGGCTTTATAAAGTAGGACAAACACTCCTCGGCTGCTAGCCGAGGAGGTGGAAGCCGATGGTCGGTCAACAAAGTTTTGTGCAATGCGGATCCGAGCATTAATGATGTAAAGTACTTGGATACATACAGTCATTACACATAATTTGTGATTTTACTATGGATATCGATCCTTAATTCGGCCACCCATGCCCGCATTAAGGCTCGGGGGCTACTGGGCTTTGGGCTTATTATTTACAAATATTAAAGGGGCACATCGATCCCCTGATCTGGTGTTGCCACCCGACCAGTGTCTCAGGGGCTACTGCATTGCCTGTCCAATGCATAAAATTTTATGTGCAATATAGTTTCCGAGGAGATTTTGATCCTCAGGTTGGTCGGCCGCACCCAACCTGAGTCTCGAGGACTGAGCACGCTGCTTTTTGTGTCCCGAAGTATTCTGCCGAGCTAGGACTTGATCCTCAGGCCGATTTTGCAAATGAACCTGAGTCTCAGCGGCTACTGGGATCAGCGGTCTTACGTCATCCTTCAGGTGCATCTCGGGTTTTAGACCGATACACACCTTGACGGCTACTGGCTGTATATCTCGGCAGAGAATAAATTGCACCAATAAAAAATATTGACAAAAAATCGGCCCACAGTCGGGGTGGTGCACCACCTCGAAAGCAGTCCGGCATAAAGCTCGGGCGCTAGTGGCTAGCTCCATAGAGGGCATTTCCGGCATTAAGCTCGGCTAAACTCCTTCAACTTTTTTGTACCAAGATGATCTATGACATCTTGGATATAGTCCGGCGTTGGAGCTTGGACACAGTCCGGCGTTGGAGCTCAGATACATTTTGGCGTTGGAGCTTGGACACAGTCCGACATTGGAGCTCGGATACATTTCGGCGTTGGAGCTCGGAAGCAGTCCGACATTGGTGCTCGACTGCAAAAGATATCTCGAATGCAGTCCGGCGTTGGAGCTCGGACGCAAGAGGATGTTGCCTCTAGGGAACAACTTCAAAACTCGAGGTGTGGCATAAAAATAACAAGGCATTGATAAAGGCCGGAAACTTAAAGGGGCTCCTCGGATACCCGATGTATAAACTTGTCGAATGTATTTCGGCGATCCTCAAGATCGAAGATGAGAAGATTTGTTGAACCAGTTTTCAAGACCGACAACCGAAGATGAAGAATGGTTCGGAAGAATCGAGGAGTGTCCCTAACTTGAAGACCGGTTCAGGGGGCTACTGACGGTGTCCTGGACTAGGGGGTACTCACTACGTCATCTCCCGATCTGTTAGATTGGGCCGAGGACCCCCATGGCCGTATACTCATGGGCCAGTTCAGACAACTGCTGCATACATGGAAGATTCCACAAGACTTGGTGATCAAAACAAGGACTCCTCCCTGCCGGTGTATTCGGCTAGGACTCTTGTTATCCTAGGCCTCTGGTGCATTATATAAACCGAGGCCAGGCTAGTCGATAGATCATATACAACAATCATACCATAGGCTAGCTTCTAGGGTTTTAGCCTCTACGATCTTGTGGTAGATCAACTCTTCTAATACTCATATCATCAATATCAATCGAGAAGGACATAGGGTATTGCCTCCATCAAGAGGGCCCGAACCTGGGTAAACATCGTGTCCCCTACCTCCTGTTACCATCGATCCTAGATGCACAGTTCGGGACCCCCTACCCGAGATCCACCGGTTTTGACACTGACAACTGCCTTCTACCGTTGATACTGCTGGATCCCTATAGTATCGCCACTACGAAGAGCAGAAGAAGAGGACCATTACATCGACATCAACACAGATACATACCGAGTGCCCTCCCAAATTCGATGTCAAAACCCGAGAGAACCACCGCTATGATGGAAAGTATGGATGCAATTTATCTGTGGCCACCATCGCCATTGCGAAAGTCAAAGTCATGGACAACTAAAGACTAAAATATGAAAGCTTAACTACTAAACACATGTGGAACATGGTCCAGAGGTTCCCTTCCCTCCCACCACCGTCATAGCAACTAGCATAGGTGGGGTAACCTCGGGAACACTAATGTGTACTGTGCAACCTTCTTCTTGTAGACCCGTGTTGGGCCTCCAAGCGCAGAGTATTGTAGAATAGTAGCAAATTTCCCTCAAGTGGATGACCTAAGGTTAATCTATCCATGGGAGGTGTAGGATGAAGATGGTCTCTCTCAAACAACCCTGCAACAAAATAACAAAGAGTCTCTTGTGTCCCCAACACACCAAATACAATGGTAAATTGTGTAGGTGCACTAGTTCGGCGAAGAGATGGTGATACAAGTGCAATATGTATGGTAGATATAGGTTTTTGTAATCTGAAAATATAAAAACAGCAAGGTAGCAAGTAGTAGAAGTGAGCGAAAATGGTATTGCAATGCTTGGAAACAAGGCCTAGGGTTCATACTTTCACTAGTGCAAGTTCTCTCAACAATCATAACATAATTAGATCATATAACAATCCCTCAACGTGCAACAAAGAGTCACTCCAAAGTCACTAATAGCAGAGAATAAACAAAGAGATTAGTGTATGGTACGAAACCACCTCAAAGTTCTTCTTTCTAATCGACCTATTGGGCTATTCCTATAGGTGTCACAAACAGCCCTAGAGTTCGTACTAAAATAACACCTTAAGACACACATCAACCAAAACCCTAATGTCACCTAGGTACTCCAATTTCACCACAAGTATCCGCGGGTTTGATTATACGATAGGCATCACACGATCTCAGATTCATCTATTCAAACCAACACAAAAAACTTCAAAGAGTTCCTCAAAGCTTCTACCGGAGAGTCAAGACGAAAACGTGTGCCAACCCCTATGCATAAGTTAACAAGGTCACAGAACCTGCAAGTTGATCACCAAAACATACATCAAGTAGATCACGTGAATATCCCATTGTCACCACAGATAAGCACATGAAAGACATACATCAAGTGTTCTCAAATCCTTAAAGACTCAATCCGATAAGATAACTTCAAGGGAAAACTCAGTCCATTACAAGAAGGTAAGGGAGAGAAACATCATAAGATACAACTATAATAGCAAAGCTCACGAGACATCAAGATCGTGCCAAATCAAAAACACGAGAGAGAGAGAGAGATCAAACACATAGCTACTGGTACATACCCTCATCCCCGAGGGTGAACTACTCCCTCCTCATCATGGAGAGCACCGGGATGATGAAGATGGCCAGCGGTGATGATTTTCCTCTTTGGCAGGGTGCCGGAACAGGGCCCGATTGGTTTTTGGTGGCTACAGAGACTTGCGGCGGCGGAACTCCTGATCTAGGTTTCTTTTCGGGGGTTTCTGTATTTATAGGAATTTTTGGCATCGGTTTCACCTCAGGGGGGTCCACGATTAACCACATGGACGGAGCACCCTCGGGGGGGGGGGGGGGGGGGGGGGGGGGTGGTGTAGGGCACGCCCTCCACCCTTGTGGTTGGCTCAGGACTCTTCTGGCCCAACTTTTTTGCTTCGGGGCTTCTTCTGATCCATAAAAAATCACCGTAAATTTTCAGCTTGTTTGGACTCCATTTGATATTCCTTTTTTGTAGAACTCAAAAACAAGGAAAAAACAGAAACTCGCACTGGGCTCTAGGTTAATAGGTTAGTCCCAAAAATCATATAAAATAGCATACAAATGCATATAAAACATCCAATATAGATAATATAATAGCATGGAACAATCAAAAATTATTGATACATTGGAGATGTATCAAGCATCCCCAAGCTTAATTCTTGCTCGTCCTCGAGTAGGTAAATGATAAAAATAGAATTTTTGATGTGGAATTCTACCTAACATATTTATCAATGTAATCTTCTCTATTGTGGCAAGAATATTCAGATCCATAAGATTCAAAACAAAAGTTTAATATTGACATAAAAACAATAATACTTCAAGCATACTAACAAGGCAATCATGTCTTCTCAAAATAACATGGCCAAAGAAAGTTATCCCTACAAAATCATATAGTCTGGCTATGCTCCATCTTAAACACACAAAATATTTAAATCATGCACAACCTCGATGACAAGCCAACCAATTGTTTCATACTGTTGATGTTCTCAAACCTTTTCAACTTCCACGCAATACATGAGCGTGAGCCATGGACATAGCACTATAGGTGGAATAGAATATGGTGGTTGTGGAGAAGACAAAAAGGAGGGAGATAGTCTCACATCAACTAGGCATATCAGCGGGCTATTGAGATGCCCATCAATAGATATCAATGTGAGTGAGTAGGGATTGCCATGCAACGGATGCACTAGAGCTATAAGTTTATGAAAGCTCAAAAAGAAACTAAGTGAGTGTGCATCCAACTTTCTTGCTCATGAAGACCTAGGGCAATTTGAGGAAGCCCATCGTTGGAATATACAAGCCAAGTTCTATAATGAAAATTTCCTACTAGTATATGAAAGTGACAACATAGGAGACTCTCTATCATGAAGATCATGGTGCTACTTTGAAACACAAGTGTGGTAAAAGGATAGTAGCATTGCCCTTCTCTCTTTTTCTCTTATTTTTTTTATTTTTTCGACCCTCTTTTTTTGCCTCTTTTTTATTTTTCGTCCAGAGTCTCATCCCAACTTGTGGGGGAATCATAGTCTCCATCATCCTTTCCTCACCGGGACAATGCTCTAATAATGAAGATCATCACACTTTTATTTACTTACAACTCGATACTTAGAACAAAATATGACTCTATGTGAATGCCTCCGGCGGTGTACCGGGATGTGAAATGAATCAAGAGTGACATGTATGAAAGAATTATTAATGGTGGGTTTGCCACAAATATGATGTCAACTACATGATCATGCAAAGCATGCAATATGACCATGATGAAACATTTGATAATAAACGAAACGGCAGAAAGTTGCATGGAAATATATCTTGGAATGGCTATGAAAATGCCATAATAGGTAGGTATGGTGGCTGTTTTGAGGAAGGTATAAGGTGGGTGTAAGGTACATGCCAAGGTTGCACGGTACTAGAGAGGCTAGCAATGGTGGAAGGGTGAGAGTACGTATAATCCATGGACTCAACATTAGTCATAAAGAACTCACATACTTATTGCAAAAATCTATTAGTTATTGAAACGAAGTACTACGTGCATGCTCCTAGGCGGATAGATTGATAGGAAAAGACCATCAGTCGTCCCCGACCGCCACTCATAAGGAAGACAATCAATAAATAAATCATGACTTCATCACATAACGGTTCACCATACGTGCATGCTATGGGAATCACAAACTTTAACCCAAGTATTTCTACAATCCACGATTACTCACTAGCATGACTCTAATATCACCATCTTTATATCTGAAAAGAATCATAAGGAATCAAACTTCTCATAGTATTCAATGCATTTAATATGAAAGTTTTTATTATATCCCTATTGGATGCACATCATATTAGGTCTAAATTCATAACCAAAGCAAATTACCATGCTGTTTAGAGACTCTCAAAATAATATAAGTGAAGCACTAGAGCAAATGACAAACTACTCAAAAAGATATAAGTGAAGCACAATGAGTAGTCGAATAATTATGTAACTATGTGAAGACTCAAGACTCTCTAATATTTTAGAATTTCAGATCTTAAGTACTTTTATTTAAACAACAAGCAAAACAGAATAAAATGACATTGCAAGGATAGCACATATCATGTGAAGAAGAAAAAACTTAGGCTCAACCAAAACTGACCGATAGTTGTTGAAGAAGAAAGGTGGGATGCCAAACGGGGCATCCCCAAGCTTAGATGCTTGAGACTTCTTGAAATATTAACTTAGGATGCCTTGGGCATCCCCAAGCTTGAGCTTTCTTAATTCCTTTCGTATCGCAGGTTCGCTAAATCTTAAAATCTTCATCCACACACATCTCAACAAGAACTCGTGAGATAGGTTAGTATAAATCCATGCATAACCTTATCATTCTCTGCTATAGAAAATCACTAAAATTATAATTTAACATTGCATACTAAATTCCTCTGCATATTTAATACTCCCATCCTCAAATAGAATCATTAAACAAGCAAACTTATGCAAACATAACAGCAATCTGTCTAAACAGAATAGTCTGTAAATAATGCAAGAGGAATCATACTTCCCTAACTCCAAAAATTCTAAAAAATTACCACGCTGTAGAATTTTTGTTACTCATTGTGTAAAAATTTCAATATTTATCATGTTCTGACTATTCACCAATATTCAAAACATAACAGCAAACTTTCTATTTTCAAACAGCAACATATAGACTTGCAAAATAAGCATGGTAAAGGCTATACTTGACCTTTTTTATTAAAATAAAAGACGCAAAACATTACTCCAAATAATAGCAAGCAAATGCTAATAAAATAAAATGATGCTCCAAGATAAACTCATATCATGTGGTGAATAAAAATATAGCCTCAAGTAAACTTACCGATGAACGAAGATGAAAGAGGGGATGCCATCCGGGACATCCCCAAGCTTAGGCTCTTGGCTGTCCTTGAATATTACCTTGGGGTGCCTTGGGCATCCCCAAGCTTAGGCTCTTGCCACTCCTTATTCCATAGTAAAAACTTAGTCAATGCGCACTCCCTTTGATGTCGTCAATGCGCGTTAGACGCGAGGGCTCCTGCAATGCAAGCTGGTAAGCCCATCAACCATCGTCTGCCATGCAGGCTTTGCCCACTGGCTCCTCCAACGGTGGCGAGGTAGGAGGGAATACAAGAGAGAAGGATTGTGGCAACGTCCAGGGTTTCACCCGGCCCTTATGTTGGGAACAACTCGGCGAGTATGTGTCTATAGGAACAACCCTCTATTAATAAATGTAGTAGGAAAGGTGAACCATTGATCTGGCAACTCAATTTCCAGAGATTCGCCTTATAATGCCTCTAATATGTACTCCACATTTAAACATGAAATAGGTATGTGCCCATGCATTGTCACGGGGACCAAAATATTTTTTATAACACAATAGAAGAACCGTATAGGACAAATCTTAATGCAGAACAAATAAGAAAAATAAGATTATGTTTTGGTTATAAAACACAGATTTACTGTCATTTGTTAAACTAATAAAATAGGTGTGTACATTATTAGTCTGATTTATGTCCCTTTTTAAATAGTATATGAAAGGACAACATAGGAGACTCTCTATCATGAAGATCATGGTGCTACTTTGAAGCACAAGTGTGATAAAAGGATAGTAGAATTGCCCCTTCTCTCTCTTTCTCTTATTTTGTTTTTGTTTTTTTGGACCCTCTCTTTTTTTACCTCTTTTTATTTTATTTTTATTTTTCGTCAGGAGTCTCATCCTGACTTGTGGGGGAATCATAGTCTCCATCATCCTTTCCTCACTGGAACAATGCTCTAATAATGAAGATCATCACTTTTATTTACTTACAACTCAAGAATTAAAACTCGATACTTAGAACAAAATATGACTCTATGTGAATGCTTCTGGCGGTATGCCGAGATGTGCAACGAATCAAGAGTGACATGTATGAAAGAATTATGGACGGTGGCTTGCCACAAATATGATGTACACTACATGATCATGCAAATCATGCAATATGTCAATGATGAAACATGTTATAATAAACGAAACGGCGGAAAGTTGCATGGCAATATATCTCGGCATGGCTATGGAAAATCATAATAGGTAGGTATGGTAGCTGTTTTGAGGAAGGTATAAGGTGGGTGTAAGGTACAGGTGAAGGTTGCGCGGTAGTAGAGAGGCTAGCAATGGTGGAAGGGTGAGAGTGCGTATAATCCATGGAATCAACATTAGTCATAAAGAACTCACATACTTATTGCAATAATCTATTAGTTATCGAAACGAAGTACTATGCGCATGCTCCTAGGGGGATAGATAGATAGGAAAAGACCATCAGTCGTCCCTGACCGCCACTCATAAGGAAGACAATCAATAAATAAATCATGCTCCGGCTTCATCACATAACGGTTCACCATACGTGCATGCTACGGGAATCACAAAATTTAACACAAGTATTTCTACAATCCACGATTACTCACTAGCATGACTCTAATATCACCATCTTTATATCTGAAAAGAATCATAAGGAATCAAACTTCTCATAGTATTCAATGCATTTAATATGAAAGTTTTTAAATTAACCAACAATATCGTTTAAAAATCAGTTTCCTCGTAATGAGAATGCCCATCATAATTCAGGTTCTAAAATTTCGACATTAAACATAAAGGCAAATAATTCCCATGTTGTAGCATACATCTCCAGTTACTTGATACTACATAATAAATGTGTCAGCCATACTTAACCGCAGCGCGAGACTGAGGCAAAATGTAGTCTCTCCAAACGCATGATTAGATTTAAGTCATGCACCATACATTTCTGCCAAGTAGGTAGTTCGCACACTTTCACCCCACTCCGGACATTATTATGTATACTCTGTGTAGAATACGAGCACTTCTGAAATGATTTCCTCATCACCTATATATGTAGTATAAGAGATAGCGTGATAAAGTACCTACGAGACTATTCTATTAGTCTTTTACAAAGCACAGGCAATTACCATAACTCTACTAATCGGATGACCATATGCACCAAGTTGAATCCTAAAGCTCAATCATCATGTCCGCAACTAATCACGTGGCATAAGAATCCTACCTCTATCGCGCTTGCGAGCAGCTCTACAATCTTAAACTTACTCACACTATGCGTAGAGCCCATTAATTAGCTTATGGCTGCACATTGGAAATGGAGTTGTTTGAATGTATCTTGCATAACGGAAGTTGAATCTCCATAGCGCAATTTCCCTTTGATCATGGGCTTGCTGGGGTACATGGCGAATACCCCAACAGCCTGGTACCGCCGGATCCTAAGACTTAAGATAGCAAGGCCTTAACTACTGAGGTCACTATTAACCTGTAGGATGCGCGCCTCCTTCAGAGGCTTCACCCATTCCCGAATAGTTTTGCTTGACTTTTGCTGTCTCTCTAAGCTTATTTGCCATCACTCAACAGTTCATAACCGTAAACCTGGTATTTCCACTCATCATTCACACTTAATAATCACTTTATCATCGCGAACATCTATCACTACACATAAACTTTCACGGTACTCCGAGCAGATAACTGATGACATTGAGCAATTATAGAAGGCAGTCTGCCGAATGTGAAAGTTAACTCACATAGCCGATGCATAATCCTTATCCATTTTCTATCGTTATCAAATCAAAGTAGTAAAAATCCAGCTTCATAACCTCTTTAATAAACTACTTACTCACAAAACATCTCCCACTGTATTGAGCCATCTACTAAGGTGCCTGCAATGGTATATGAGTGTATATTTAAACCTACCCATGCATACTTCAAAAAATACTGAGCTCAGGTAATTAAAAAGGAGCGGGCTAAATATGTATCTGCAGTACGCATATGTCACTGCCTCACCATGCGCTTAAGTCTGTCTAAAAGTACAAGACAACGAATCATCCTAGGAGACTCTCCGCACAAAAGAGACAGCTCGATTGCACCTTCACTCATTTCCAATATCGCAAACTAACTCAGTGAGACACATACATAATCTATTCACAAGCAAGTAGAGTAGAAAACGTGGTTAGTATTCGTCAATACTAAAGCAAGATTCTAACCAGTAGTGTAAAATTTCAAAGATTTTATCATTGTATGAACAGTTGATCAATCTTAAGAACTCCGGTTTGCAAAAAATTCATAAATTAAAGACACATGAGTCAAACATAATAGGGAACGTGACACATTAAAACGCTCGTATACTAGAGATAATCATCGATCACCCAACTATATACCTCAAATAACTATAATCTCGTGCAGTCGTTCAGACGTCAAATTTACACAAGTGAGCAAAATCCTTCGTTAAGTAGATTGATCCTAATATTAGATAGAAGAGAGTCTTTAAAGACGAAGGTACATCCGCTGGGTGTGAACGAACCTGATTCCGATACATACTCTAACTACAGACAAGCGAATAGCAAGATAAACTACACATACAGATAAAATCGGATAAACTGAAAGATACGTGATCAGAATAGATACACTTGGAAAGATCTCGATAACGACAGTAAACTGACTCATTATCACTGTCGGGTACAGTGAATGCATAACAAAAATATGAGCTCATCAAGTAAACGAACTGCGTTCGGTTTCGCTCGTGAACTAACGGAGCGGAAAAACCGTCATTTAAACGAACTACGGACGAACGTCCGCGTGAAGGGAAAGAAACCTGAACGAGAGGAGAAAGAACTATAGACGCGAACCAATTGGTAATAGCCTATATACCCACTAGATGAGTTTTCAAAGCAATAAATAAGGCCGCAATTCGTGTGTGTCGTGATACGAACAACGGCGGCGAACGGCTACTTCGTTCGGGTGAATTCGATTACATGCAGTTGTGCGGGGCGTTATGCCCAGGGCTTGGAGGACGGCGAGGCGAAGGCGACTTCCCAATGGCTCGGCCGGTGAGGAGCGTTGCCGCGGAGAGGCGGCTTGCCTTTTCCATGGCGTAGATCTCAGTGGTGCTCCATACACGGTAGTTTTATGGTGATTATATCCGAGTGGGTCGTGGTGTGGTCGGGCTATCGTGTGGTCAGGTGACTATATATATAACCCAGGGTTGGATCTGGTATGATATAGGTCGGTGCAATTCTCTCTCTCTCATTGGTCTGTGCGTAGGCGTTTTTGGCTCGGACTCGTGTCCGAGTCTTGCGGGCTCGCTTACTATACGGCCTTATTGGACGCATGCTGCGTCAAAGTGCCTTGGGCGCAGTTGCTGATTTCTGTGGATGTCTCTGCTGCGGGAAGCATGGTCCGGGTAGACCTCAGACTTAGTGCAACGAGAGTCAAAAGGTATTAAGTACTCTTCCTTGTGGTCTCCGCGCGATTTTTGGGACCAGCAAGCCCGAATGACCTCTTTATTGTAGAACGACGCGATCCGCGAAGTCAACCGAGAGGCGAGGCCCGCAGGTGAGACAAGACACTCTGGCGTGCCTGGAGCCAGGCGTGCCCTGGTGGGTTGTTCCACCTCCGGTGACCTTCCTCGAACGACACGAGAAATAACAAAACGTGCATTAGTAGTATTAAATAATCAAAATTCTAAAAATGACCAAACACCCAAATTTATTTCAAGAAACCCGTCTCTAAATATAAGATGGTATTAGAATGTACAGTGATGCATTATATCATCTGGCTCCCTCAATCCTTGCCATTGCACAAACAGTCACTTTTATGAAACTCAACACAATTAGCAGATACCACATCATAATAGCAAACACATCCAAATGAGTATATGGAGTTTCAAATCATTTCATGCTAATGTCTCTTATCATAGTAGTGTTTTGCGCATCGAGTACCGGTATGTCTATGCAATTAATACTCCATATATGTTTAATGATGACTAATATTTTTGGGATAGATGCTAACGGGGAGTCCGATAAAGTAATTAAACCAAAAATCCTCATGTTTCAATATTTGATAATAATCAAATTTGAAAACCGGGAAATCCCCAACTCTCTATGAGGGTCCTTGAGTTGCTTAGGATTTTCGAGGATCGTGAGACGAAATGCAATAAAATATGATATGCAAGAATGATCTATGTATAACATTCCAAATTGAAAATTTGGGATGTTACAAACCTACCCCCCTTAAGATGAATCTCGCCCTCGAGATTCGGGTTGGCTAGAAAATAGGTGTGGGGGGTCTTTGCGAAGATCATCCTCACGTTCCCAGGTGGCTTCATCTTTGGTATGGTGGCTCCACTGAACTTTGCAAAACTTGATAACCTTGCTGCGGGTGACTCGACTGGCAAACTCCAAATCTTGACTGGCTTCTCCTCATAAGTCAAATCATTGTCCAACTAAATCGCCTCCAAGGGTACGGTATCTCTTAGCGGTATATCGGCCGTCTCAGCATGGCACTTCTTCAACTGGGAAACGTGAAACACATCGTGAACTCCTGACAGTCCTTCAGGTAACTCCAACTTGTAGGAAACTTCTCCCATCCGTTCCAAAACACGATACGGTCCTACAAATCTTGGGGCTAACTTTCCCTTAACTCCAAATCGTTTAACTCCTCAGAGTGGTGACACACGAAGATATGCTCGATCTCCAATTTCATAGACTACCTCCTTGCGTTTGGAGTTGGCATAACTCTTCTGCCTGGATTGAGCTACCTTCAGTCTATCTCGAATCAACTTAACCTTCTCTTTAGATTCCTTGATCAGATCTGGTCCAAACAACTGACCGTCTCCAACTTCATCCCACATTAACGGTGTCCTGCATCTCCTTCCATACAAGGCTTCGAAAGGGGCCATCTTCAAACTAGCCTGATAATTATTGTTATATGAGAACTCTGCGTAAGGCAAATTATCATCCCAACTAGATCCATAATCTTGCGCACAAGCTCTCAACATGTCCTCCAAAATCTGATTGACTCTCTCGGTCTGTCCATTTGTCTAGGGATGAAAGGCTGTACTGAACTCTAGCCTAGTACCCAAAGTCTGGTGCAATTGATTCCAAAACTTCGAAGTAAACTGTGTCCCTCTATCTGAAACGATGGTCCTCGGAACTCCATGCAGACATACGATCCTGGTCATATATATCTTGGCCAACTTCGTGCTTGTATAGGTGGTTTTCACTAGGATAAAGTGAGCTACCTTGGTCAAGTGATAAACTACTACCCTAATAGAATCATATCCTAATCAGGTCCTGGGTAATCCGGTGATAAAATCCATGCCAAGCTTGTCCCACTTCCATTCGGGTGTCGGCATAGGCTGTAACAATCCTACTGGCTTCTGATGTTCTGCCTTCACTCTCTGACATACATCACATACCGCTACATACTTGGTAATATCCTTCTTCATACCTGTCCACCAGAAACGTTCCTTCAGATCCAAATACATCTTGGTGTTTCTGGGGTGCATCGAGTATGGCGAGTCATGAGCTTCCTGAAGTATTAACTTCCTGATCTCCGCATTATTGGGCACATAAATATGATCCTCAAACCATGAAGTCTCATGCTCATCCTCACGAAAACCCTTGGCTTTTCCCTTGCTCATCTTCTCCTTTATCTCAGCAATTTCCTTATCATCCTTCTAAGCTTCTCGAATCTTTCCCAATAACGTAGACTGAACCTCCATTGCTACAACAAAACCTCTTGGAACTATCTCCAAACGTAGTTCCTTGAGATCGTCAACTAACTCTTGCGGTAATCCTCCGCTTATGAGGGTATTGGCATAACTCTTGCGGCTCAAAGCATCTGCTACGACATTAGCATTCCCTGGATGATAATGCAACTTCATATCATAATCCTTTATGAACTCCAACCATCTCCTCTGCCTGAGATTCAACTGCTTCTGCATGAAAATGTACTTCAAACTCTTGTGATCCGTGTACACATCACATCTGTTTCCAATCAAAAAATGTCTCCAGGTTTTAAGCGCATGCACTACGGCTGCTAAGTCTAAATCATGGCTGGCATAATTCAACTCGTGAGGTCAAAGATGTCATGAGGCATATGAAACAACTCTTCCGTCCTGCATCAGAACTCCTCCAAGTCCTCAGCGAGAAGCGTCGCAATACACTTGGAAATCCTTGCGTATATCCGGAAGAATCAGCACTGGGGATGTAACCAAACATTTCTTCAACTCCTGAAAACTGGCCTCACAATCTTCAGTCCATTTGAACTTGGTGTACTTCTTCAATAACTCGTTCATGGGTTTCCCAATCTTGGAGAAATTCTCAATGAACCTCCTGTAATATCTTGCATGTCACAGAAAACTGCGGATCTCTCCAACTGAGGTGGATGCCAACCACCCAGCGACAGTCTGAACCTTGGTAGGATCAATGGCTATACCTTCTCCTGATATAACATGTCCAAGAAATCCAACTTTCTTCAACCAAAACTCACACTTGCTGAACTTGGCATATAGCTGATGTTCCCTGAGCTTCTCGAGAACTAAGCGCAAGTGTTCCTTGTGTTCCTCTTCATTCTTCGAGTATACCAAAATATCATCAATGAACATCACTACAAACATATCCAAAAACTCCATGAACACCTTGTTCATCATGCTCATAAAATAGGCAGGGGCATTAGTAAGTCCAAATGACATGACCGTGTACTCATATAGCCCGTACCTTGTGGTAAAAGATGTCTTAGGTATATCCTGTTCTCGGATCTTCAGCTGGTGGTATCCTGATCACAAATCGATCTTGGAGAATACTTTAACTCCTTGCAATTGGTCAAATAGATCATTGATCATCGATAGTGGGTACTTGTTATTGATCGTCACTTCATTTAAGGCCCGATAATCAACAACCATTATCAAAGATCCATCCTTCTTCTCAACTAAGAGCACTGGGGCTCCCCACGGTGATGAACTTGGTCAGATGTAACCTTTCTCCAATAACTCCTTAATCTGCTTCTTAATTTCCTCCAGATCATTTGCGGGCATCCGATACGGTCTCTTCGATATTGGTCCGGTGCCTGGCAACAGCTCAATCAAAAATTCTATGTCTCGATCTGGCGGCATGCCTGGTAGTTCCTCTGGAAATACATTGGAGTAATCCATCACAACAGGCACTTCTTCCTGAACAACCCCCGAGAGAGAATTTACTTGGGTCCTCCATGGCGCATGCCTCGACAGATACTTGATCCTTTTTCCCTCCAGGGTGGTGAGTAAAATTGACTTACTAGCACAATCGATGTTTCCTCCATACTTCGATAACCAATCCATGCCTAATATTATGTCTAATCGTTGTGACTCCAAAATTATTAGGTCTGAGGGGAAAACATGGCTGCCAATGGTTAAGGGTAACCGATCACACCATCGGCTGGCAATATACTCTCCTCCTGGCGAGCTTACTAACATGGGTGACCTAAGGGCTAAGGTTGGTAACTTAAACTTGTCCACAAATCCCCTTGATATGTATGAATGCGATGCACGAGTGTTAAAAAGAACGAGTGCCGTAAATGACTTAATCAAAAACTTACCGATCACTGCGTCAGGCTGATCTTCAACCTCCTCCACGTTGATGTGGTTCACCTGACCTCTAGTGAAGGGATTGGGCTTCTTCCCAGAGTTTCCATTTCCTTTGCCATTCTTCAACTCTGACTAATCATTGGCGTAAT
The DNA here is from genome assembly GCF_003073215.2 of Triticum urartu. Lineage (NCBI taxonomy): Eukaryota > Viridiplantae > Streptophyta > Magnoliopsida > Poales > Poaceae > Triticum > Triticum urartu. Next base: position 506,516,493 of record NC_053027.1, on the reverse strand, counting down.
GTCCAGTCTTCCCGCACTTGTAACAGGTAACATGGCTCAGGTCCTTCTTGTCGGGCGTTGCTGAGTTGGGTCGGTTCTGGTTGCTGCTTGCTCCATTCCCGTTTCCATTCTTAGCCCCACTGTGGTTATTTGAGCTTCCTCCATTGTGGGTATGGCCTCCATGGTTATGGGTGTAATCTCCGAAGTTAGGGGTAAAGCGAGGCTTCCGCTGAGCTCCAGAATTGTACTTCCCCTGTCCATACTTCCGTTTGCGGCTCTCTATCTGCTGCTGTTTGCTTTCAATCATAAG